>NW_006768789.1:1004408-1088097 GCF_000204055.1 Melampsora larici-populina 98AG31
GTATGATGGTTGAGCTAGACCGACCGGCAGGTCTGTCTTGATGTGGTGTGGGGGTGTGTTGAGGTGGTGGATCGATTTATAGGGTGGGAAGGGTTGTTGAATGGGGGTATGGTATGTTCCTTTAGGTGAACGATGCCGAGTGAGCCTCCCTTAAGGAAAAGTTTGACTTAGCCATTTTGAGATTACACAAGAGGCTTCTCAAGATGGTGGATCATCTTGGCAGGGGGGATCGAACCCCATTTGGTCATACGAGGCTCAGTATGACCCTATGCTATTCAGTATGAACGTGCACGTGCAGGTGATTCCACGTAACCAGAGGAATATTCAGTCAGGAACTTATAGCGTAAGTACTAGGCCTTACCTGTGACCTCTTTAGGTAGCCACCCTGACAATTGGGGGCCTCATCGCGTGTTTTAGAACCCAAGTCTGACAAAAGAAAACATATCCTTTCAGTCTTACAATTTTTTTTTTTTAAAAACCAATAAAATCACCCATAAAAAATATCAATTTTTTTTATTATCAATCTCAGTTTATCTTCAACATTTCGCTCGAAGTCATTGATCAGTATTCCCTAGATCTATTCTTCGAATTACCATATTTTTCTTTAGTCCACGAGAATCCTGTAAGGGTTACATAGCAACGGAGTACAAGCATCATGGGTGTAGACAGGTACATTATATATTAGTCACGTTGCCCTAGCTCCAGAAGACCCTTCTTCACCGAATACTCTTCGGATGGAGCTAGGTGAGCATCTCATTTCACTTTATCAATTATCTCATTTCATTCTATCAGTTATTCCTTTCATTCTTGTTAGAGTTCTATGTTCTGATTGTGGGCTTCTTCACCGAATGCTCTTCGGATGGAGCTAGTTTGTGCTTTGGGAAATCTATAGTTGGGTTCTAGAATAAGTCTCCGAGCTTTAGCTCTCGTGCCATCCTCTCAGTGAAGACTCCCTCTCGAGAGTCTTACACTTTTTTATTCTATACCCTATTGATCAATCTTGAAAACCAACACCATTAGTCAACCTTAATCTTTTTTTTCTTTCGACATTTGAACCATCTTGAATATCCCAAACTCTAGACACCCGTGCGAGACTTAACTGCGCCATTGACAAGCAAGATTTGATGGGATTCGAACTACCTTCAAACTTCATCAGTGACCCGGAATCGTTTTTACGCTGACAAAAGCAGACAACGACGCGAGCTGACAGCCCACAGCCACCCATTCCGCCGAGATATAATTACAAACTTGAAGCCCCTCCTGACACGCCCGATAGTAACTACACGTTACAAGCCAGCTCGACCTTAACCCAAGGCGCCACATCGACACCAGCCACACTCCTGGACCCAGCAGATCCGACTATCGCTCAAGACGCGAGGATTGTCCGACAGTACTTTAACTCAAGACTGACGCAAGAGACACCTCACCCTCCCGGTAGCTTTGTGTTTTTCCCGATCGCTACCATGGAGAGCTCTTCAACGGACAAAGGCAAGCAACTTGACTCGCACGTCGATGATGACAAGGACGCTACAATCGCACGACTACAAGCCGAGATCGCGGTGTTGCAATTGGACCGAGAGCGCATCAATGCTCTTGAGGCTTCGATGTCGCAGTTTTTCGCGACTCAGCGGGCAGGTACAAACACGAGCTCAGTCAGTGCAGCATCTTCTGGCACAGCACACTTCAATAGCAACATGGCCCAGCACATTTCCCCAGGAACTCCAACACCGTTGGGACCCAGAGCATCGTGGAATGAAAGCACCACGCGCAGCTTACCAGCCATCCCGGAACACGACACGGCTCCCTTACCCGCCATACCGCCTACGCCACCGCGACCAACCCACCAAGCAGCATCAACAACATCAGCATCCGTGTTTGAGCCGAGCCCTGGGTGGCGGGAACGTGACAATCTGACGAGCCCAGGCACGGCAAGAAGAGTCTCATTTGCTCAGGCGATACAACCGGCGTTACAACTGGGAGCACAACCTCTTGTAGATCGAAACAACCCCGACCCAGCCGACAGACCAATACACGCTTGTGACATCAAGCTGTCAGAAGCCCCCAAATTCACGGGACCGGTTGAAGACCCTGCAGCTTTGTTCAACTGGCGTCGTCTGGTCGAGCAATTCTTTCGACTCAAACGACTAGACGATGTCAATGAACGGCTGATCATCTTAGGATCCATTGTTGTGGAACCTCGAGCAGGCAACTGGCTACGTCGATCTGAATACGAACTGGCAGGGCTATCTTGGTCGGAAATCATGCACTCCATGGCGACGGCAACCCTACCAACAGGCTGGCTGGACGACGCTGAAAAAGCAATACGTCAATTGAAGATGAAAAACAGCGAAGACTTTAAAACCTACGCCAACCGTGCACGCGATCTGTATACACTCATTGAAGTAGAAAGCTCAATCACGTTGAAAAATCTTGCTGAATATGTTGTTTGGGGCGCACCTGAGGTCTTCCAAAGATGGGTAGCTGATCGCCGATTATTGAAAGACACAACGTTCAAATGGCTAGAGTTCATCGCAAGCGCGTCAGACATCTGGTTGTTGCTGGAAGCTAGTCACATGATACCAAGACAAAATCCCCAAACAAACCAGCCTGCGTACCAACCACCGACTGTACGTAGTGCCAACGCGAACAACAACTCAGCTGCCACCGACCGCCGCACGCCTGAACAACGCGCCGATTACGCATGGCACTTCCACCAATACCTCCGTCATCAAGGTATTTGCTCGGCGTGTAGAACAAAGTGTGGAAATCCACATTGTCAAGGTCCAATTAGAGGCCCCTATATCAGCCTTCCCCCCTTGAGTGTTTTCGATCCCGGACCCAGACCTCAACGCCGCTCAAACCCTCCAGCCAACCCCACTTCCAGACCCGCCGCGCCAGCAGGAGCACCTGTACAAAGACCTGCTGGAAGACCAACTCAAACCGTCCCAGTTAGAGCAATCAATGAAGGGCGATCATTCAGTCAGGCACCAGAAATGTTTGAGAACGAGTTGGAGAGGTACGAAGAAGCGGATTGTATCCTGGTAGCTCACATGAAAGAAGAGGAGGAAGCTGGGTGCGTTGACAAGAACACTCGAATCAAGTCAATCATTCTAGAGTTACTAATTAACGGAACTCCCTTACGTGCGTTGATTGACTCTGCAGCCGAAACCAACCTAATGTCGGAAACAACGGCCAAAACGGCGAAAATTCCACGTAGGCCGCTGGTCACACCCATAGAGGTGAGTCTGGCAATTCCGACATCCTCCGCCCCGCACGTGATCAAGGAATACTGCTTTGCTAATGTAAGCTCGGCAGATCCGAAATTGCGATTTGGATCAACCTTTTTCAAGATTGCACCATTAGGCACGAACTACGACGTAATTTTAGGAACCCCTTTCTTAGAAAAATTTCACTTAGACGTCTCACTCAGGAATCGCACAGTCACACATGTACCTACTAAGACAGTGCTTATTGAAAAATGTATGAAAAATGAAATCCAGTCTGCTATGACAAAATCGATGGTCTCTTGCGTAATCCAAAATCTTGAGCGTGTGAAAGCAAACCGGGACCTGACCGCAAGAGAGGAGAGAGTCCTGAGTGAATTCTCAGAACTTTTCCCGGATGAATTACCAGCAGTTGTTGATGAAGATCAGGATGATTTCATCCCGCCTGAAGGGCAAAATGCAGCATCTAAAGTCAGACACCGCATAGTCCTTACAGACCCAAATGTAGTAATAAATGAAAAACAATACAACTACCCGCAGAAGTACCTGCCTGCGTGGGGAAAACTCATTGACCAACACCTGAAAGCAGGACGTATTAGGAAGTCAACCAGTCAATACGCCTCACCATTGATGATTATTCCAAAAAAGGACCCCAACGCCTTACCACGCTGGGTGTGTGACTACAGGACTTTGAACAAATATACCGTCAAAGATAGGAGCCCTCTACCAAATGTGGACGAGGCGGTACGACTTGTCAGTACAGGCAGTATTTTTTCTATCATTGACCAAATCAACTCATTCTTTCAAACAAGAATGCGCGAGGAAGACATTCCTTTGACCGCAGTCAAAACACCGTTTGGATTGTTTGAATGGACAGTTATGGCGATGGGCTTGACAAATGGGCCTGCTACGCATCAAAGCCGGGTGGAAGAAGCGCTAGGTGACATAATAGGAACTTACTGTGTGGTGTACATCGATGATGTAGTGGTATTTTCGAAATCAGTGGAGGAGCATGAATTGCATGTGAGGGAAGTGTTGAAAAGGCTGAAGGCTGCAAATTTGTACTGCTCACCGTCAAAAAGTAAGCTATTCCGGACATCAATCAATTTTCTAGGTCACGAAATCAGTGCAGACGGTGTATGTCCAGATGATGCAAAAGTAGAAAAGATATCAAAGTGGAAGACACCAGGATCACAAAAGCAACTCTTGAAATTTCTAGGTACGGTTCAATTCCTGAAAAAATTCATTGACGGCCTAGCACACTACGTTGGCACACTATCACCATTGACGAGTACAAGACGAAAAAATGAACCATTTAAATGGGGCAAAGCAGAGGACGACGCATTTGAAAACATCAAGAAAATCATAACAACCTTACCAGTATTACGACAACTTGACTACGACTCCGATGAACCCATTTGGCTGTTCACTGATGCCAGCGCCCACGGGCTGGGAGCAGCTCTTTTCCCACCTGTGGCACTTCTTTCCATCGAGTAAAAACCCGACCACATACTGTGCAATACCGTTGACCGTGGAGTCGATGCTCTCTGCCAGATCACTTAAGATCGCTCAGATCGATTTCCGACGTACTGCAAATCATGAACAAGTCATTTTCCAAGTATATCAAACTTTCAAAAGGGCTTCAAACAATCCCAATCTATGTTCAAAGTCCCAAAAAAGCGACAAAAAAAAAGTCATTTGGGGACTTTCAAAATTTGTAAGTCCCCAGATCAGTCTGAGCGCCTCAGATCAATCTGACCGCTCCTCAGATCAATCTTACAAGACCACAGATCAATCTGAAGCGCTCAGATCAATCTGAAGCGCTCAGACCAATCTGAAGCGCTCAGATCAATATGAAGCGCTTAGATCAATATGAAGCGCTCAGACTGATCTGATGAGATCTCACTCTGGCAGAACGCTCTAAAGACAGATTGATCTGGATGATTCATCCAGATCAATCTTGCTGAGTCGAGGTACTTGGCCTCACACAGCCTTGATCTGCCTCGATTGTGATTGCAAAGCAAACAAGATCTCACATTGCGTCAGTGTGAGTTGTCAACTCTCGGTTTATAAGATAACCCAAAGAGCACTCTGTAGAACACTCAAGGTATCAACAGGTATCAACTAAGATGTATGTTATGAAAGAAGATGATCAAATTTCCCAAACAACTCTGATCTTGTTAGAATGAGCGATTTCGATGCAGTCAACCAAACTCACCTTGAGATCGTTTTAGCCCCCACACTCATACTTGCCCCTTGAGCTATTCCACAAAACATTCTCATTCCAGTAATATTGAGTTTGTGTCACATCATCTTATTCATCTATGATGTTTGCTCATCAAAATTTGCCTCACCTCAACCTTTGTAGACTATATTGAGTTTGTATCGCATCATCTTATTCGTCTATGATGTTTGCTCATCAAAATGCGCCTCACTTCAACCTTTGTTTTAGACTCTGATGTCACTCACTCTCATTTGCTGATTAAACTCACTGAAAAAAAAACTCATCCATGTACATAGACTATATTGTGTTTGTATTTGTGACTTATTAATTCATATAGAGTAAATTGGTTGCACCGTAAAATATAAAGGAATAAAGGAAGAGACGATTCAATTTCAAAATCACAATTCAATTTAACATCATCAAAGTGAAGGCTCTCCACGGCTTTGAAATACAGGGCAGGCACAAAACTGAGTTGAAAACAATTAAAAAAAACATGGGTTGAATAAAATAAAAGTTTCACCTGATACCTGTTGAGCAAGGAATAACTCAGTTTGAACAAGTTGACCAAAAACCTATAAAGAGCAACAGACTTACATGGGGTTGTTGGTAGTCCTACTCTTCAGCACTGCTATCTTCATCACTACTTGTTCCAGATGTTGACTCGGATGAATCACCTTCTTCCTTGCCTTCTTCATCGGTCTCAGTCTCAGTCTCCATTTCTTCTTCGTCATCAATGTTGCGTTTCCTTTTATTTTTCTTCTGCTGATGTTTCTTCTTCTTGTTGTCTGCTGTTCCAAGGGAAGAAGTAGTATCTTTGTTTAAATTTAAATCAGTGGCAGTTGAATTGAGTGTAGACGAGGTGGATTGTTGTTTGTTGTTTGATTTCTTTGGACGCTTCTTAGATGGCTTCTTAGATTTTGTTGACCGGGGTAACATCTCACTTTCCGGTATCTTTTGAAGTTTGAAATAACCATTATCAATATCGCTTAGCCAACTTTGCTTCATTCGATCATCACATCCTCTAAAACCACGAAGTAGCTGAAATCCCTGGAGGGTTGATTTTGCCTCATCGCGAACAATTTGGACAGGCCAACCTTTTTCCAAAAATTTGCTCGCTGGATCCGGTACTTTTGGAAATTTTTGCCCAGGCATAACTTCATCTATTATATTTTCAGAAACCATAGAATCAAAGCAGTTCGTCAGCTGACATGATACATACAGAAATGAGATTTTTTAGCAAAAGGTCACAAAATTGAAATTGTGTCCATACTCATTAAATTGTTCAGCTTTCGAGTGAGCAGACCCCGTCTTGCATCTGTGGGTTGTGGTTTTTTATTTTCTATTTCCATGGCGGCTGCTAGACCATGGACGTAGACCTTGAACTTCTCAGGTACCTTCGAGACATCGAGTGCCCAGTCTGCAAACTTTGCATTCGTACATGCCACCTCAGACCATCCATCTTGACTATCGCAACTAGCCGCTGTCAAATAATAGTTGATATGAAACCTTTGACATTCAACTGCAAACTAGAACGATACAAGAAAAACATGTGAAAAAGTACTTGTAGGAAGAATATCAAAAGCATAGCCAACTTACTGAGTGATGCGCTTTACGAAATGCTGCTAATGATTTCAGCTGTAATGTAGAAACTGAGTCGGATGATGTTGGCTCTCCATGAGTCGTGTGAACTTTTTGGACATCAACAAGTTTATCGAAAAGGGGCTGGTATTTCTGTCTCTCGTCTTCTGAAAGTTGGTGAACCTGAGGAGCCGAGACTTGAGCGGCTTGATCTTCTTCGATCTCCTCGCCGCAGCTGTTGGTATCGGCTGGCTGCTTGGACCAATCAGGAAGCTTTGCTAGCGCAAAGAAGTACGGGTCTTCAAATATAATTTTTTCATCTTTGCTCATATCGTCCCATAAATCACTAAGTTTCTGATTACGAGTCTTCCAGCCAGTATGGTCACTGCGTGGTGGGACTGAAATTGAAGAAGACTGTTAAGGTATAATATCCACAATTAAAAAGAATCAATCACTCACGTTTCTCTTTGAGCGCTTCTTTTCCAAATGCTAGAAATCTACTATATCGGTTGGGTCCAACAGTCTTGGGAGCCACATTTCTGTAGGCAAACATCGGGCATCAATTGACATGGATGAGAAGATAAGTTGACAAGTCTGAAAATACATACACTAAGTCCCATATGACAGCCTCTGAAACCCCACCCATTAGCGCAGCCATCAACATCCTCTTTTCATAACCTATTCGGATGATTTTGATGAGGTTCTGAATATCTTGATGAGCTCGAGTTCGATTATGAGATTTGTTCTTTTTTTGATCAGCTATAGCTTGACGGAGGTCAGCAATCGTCCAGTTTTCTAATTGTTGCTCGTATGTGAGAGGGGTGAGGGATGGGAAGCATGAGGTGAAAGCTGATTGGGTTGAGCGGGCTTGGTTTGAAGAAGGATTAGGGCGAGCTTCGGTTCGAGGTTGATTATCTTCGGTTCGAGGTTGATTATCTTCGGTTCGAAGTCGATTCTGTTCATCTTGAATATGATTCAGATCTCTGGTATGATTATTGGCACCTTGTTCGTTCGTGAGGATGGGTGATTCTTCTTCATCTCCCAGTGGGCTAGCTTGATTATCTTGGTTTGATTTAGATTGTTTTGAAGCTGACTGAGTGGTTTTTTTCGATTTGCGGGCTTTTTTAGAAGCACTCTTGACAGTTGTATCAGTGGTTGGTTCGGTGGTTGGGTCGGCAGTGCGTTTCTTACCTGAGCGCATGATGGGATTATAAATGGTTGATGTTGGATGTTTCAAAAGGCCGACAACCTGGATGGGGAGACAAACATCTTCTGAAGAGTACCCGAGCTACTGATGTTCAGGGCCGGTCAGTCTGGCAACAGCATGTATCAATCTGTTCTTACACGCCCTCAATTACGTATCCTGGACGTAAACTGAAACGATTGAACATCGCGAATCTCATTACTTGTACTCGACATATATCTAGAAAAGGGATCTGTATGTTTTGCAATTGTGTTATCAATCATAAGTTCAATCAATTGTAACCTTCAGAATTCCGCAGAATATCATCTCAAATGCCAACATCTCAGTGTGGCATCCTTTGGCATAGGTATGTTCAATTTGGTATCAATCATTTTGAAGTTTTGCAAGCTCACTAGATACAAATTGCATGAAATGTACACCGTGATTGAAATCTATTGAAACAGAGTCCAAATTGAGAAGCTTATGTGGACCTCAATTGATGGCATACTTTCAACTCACTCGGATCAGAATGCTGTTAAATATTTCCGGTGAACAGGTGACGGAGTTATAAGATTGGTCAATCAAATATTTGAAGGGTGTTCAAGTACACACAATCAAGCTTCACAATTGATGTTTCTTTGTTTTGAAGATTGGAATTACCTTCATTTATGATGAGTTGATTGACAAGAACATATCATTGAGAACATAATAAACCCCCTGATTATTTTTGTTAGGTGAAAAATGAGAATTTTCAACATGAATATTGATAAGTTGATGATAGAAATCATGTAATCAATGATACTGATATGAAAATGATGTCAAAGTTGTATAATGCCGTCTTGACATCATTATCCCTGGTTTGAGGATTGTTCATTACATTCAAGAATATATGTTGACCTATGGGCACAACATATCTGACCATAACCTTGCCTACAAAGGTTTTGTGGAGGGTATATTGGTGTTCACGGAATTTTGTTTGCAACATCACAGTCATTACGCACAAGTGAGTTGTTGGTGGTGATTTAAACACAACTTGTTTGACCTTCCTCCGCAAGTAGATTGGGCGGCATATTTCGATTCACAGATTTGTTTTGGGAAACCTTAATTTTGAACATCTTGTTGTTGATGCACAGCAAGTTGATAAAAACTCTTACTTTTAGCCATCATTACGCACATGTGAGTATTTTTCTACAACAACTTTTTCTACACTCCTCCAAGGTTGTTTTGGGTTGTATTTTTGTAATCACAGGACTTTGTTTGGCCTATGACAACCTTATCTTAACATACCTTGTTGTTGATGCACAGCAAGTTGATAAAAACTCTTACTTTTAGCCATCATTACGCACATGTGAGTATTTTTCCACAACAACTTTTTCTACACTCCTCCAAGGTTGTTTTGGGTTGTATTTTTGAAATCACAGGGCTTTGTTTGGCCTATGACAAGCTTACCTTAACATACCTTGTTGTTGATGCACAGCAAGTTGATAAAAACTCTTACTTTTAGCCATCATTATGCACATGTGAGTTTTGGGTATTTTTCCACAGCAACTTTTTCTACACTTCTCCAAGGTTGTTTTGAGTTGTATTTTTGAAATCACAGGGCTTTTTTTGGCCCATCACAACCTTACCTTGTTGTTGATGCACAGCAAGTTGATAAAAACTCTTACTTTTAGCCATCATTACGCACAGGTGAGTTTTGGGTATTTTTCCACAGCAACTTTTTCTACACTCCTCCAAAAGTGAAATGGTTTGTAGAAGTATGTTTGGGAGATTGTTTTTCCTATGGCAACTTTGCTTTACATCAACTCATTATTGATGTGAAGAAAATGACTTGTGTTCCACTTAACCAATCACCTGAACAAGTATACAACCATTTAAGCAACACGTGTTGTGAAGAATTCCATCTGCAAACAACCCGTCAGAGTCACACGAGTGTGACTGTCTTTCAACTCAACTGTCTCCAATAAACTTGTTCACTATGAGTTCATCAAACAACACTAAACAGATTTCTCAAATTCAAAACAACATTTTTAAATACTGATCTAAGGCCAGATCCATTATTTCAAGAGGGCAATTGTGTCATAACTACACAATTACATCGATGATGATGACTTTCAATGATACACATGATGGTCACAATGCGTGCTTCTTCAATTCCACAAATAGTGAGCTGGTAGGCTTGGAGGTATTGTCCCTTTCAACATCGGTTGCTTGATGTTTTAATCACTGCGGCAAGTTTTATGAACGTGCAGTTGAGTTTATGTATAGTACTATAGTTCTTTGACAGTTTATCATAGTATCTTGACAGGACCCGACCTGCTCTCTGAAAATTCCAAACCACAGTAGAGTAGCTTGACTAGCGTGAAATCACACACCTCCAATACATTCAACGGCGATTTCATCATCGATAGCCAGGGCTGTCATGGTTGTGCTGATCGTCTGAAAGAGTTTGACCTTTGACCAAAGGGGAAGACTTACCCAAAAAGGAAATTGAATTTTAATCACTGAATTTGATCTCACAAAATAGGTGTTCCCCAAAGCGTGTCAAATCAGATACAAGAATTTCATCTCACCTTTCAAGATGGTTATGCCTGCCACAACCATTTGTATGCCATGGAAACGGAAAATCAAGAGAAACCGAAGACCAAACAATGACATAGCTCGCCAACTAGCTGAACTCCAAGCTCGTGAAGCTGCGGCCTCCAGTTCAATCATCAACAATGTCTTAATGCATATGGCGGAACCGGATGATGACGACGAAGATCGCCAAGGTGCCCCTCACGGTCTAGATCCACAAGTCGAATACAACAATCTCAATCGTACAAACTCAGGAAGAAATCCTTTCTCTGATGATGATGAAAGTGACTATGACGGAAACGGAAATCTAAATCAACTTCAGCGCGAGTCGTACCAGGACAGAATCCTTCGGGAAGAAGAACAATGGCGAGAGGTGTTGCCTGCTATGTACATACAATTCATTAAGTGCTCTCGGAAAACTTTCCAGTGGGGGCATCCTCAGTTATGGAATCAAGACTGGAAGGAACCTTGTTGGTGCTCCGGTACGAGGCTAAGACCACCCAAAAAGATTGTCGTATTCGATATTATGTGTACGTTTGTCTTTCGTTACCTGATGAATCGATAAGTGGTGTTGATGATTGGTACAGATCGAAAGGAAATATCTGTAGACTTCTGTTCGTGCCATTCGGATTCGGAGAGACTTGTCATGATGGGCTTAATTGGTGGCACTGCCAAAAATCCATGTACCGCTTTCAGTATTCGGCTCATTCGTCTATACCAAATACTCTGGAAACTCTGCAGTGTAAGGATCAAACCTTTTTGTGAGTCATTGGACGAGTTTCTCGATGCTCATAATGCAATGATACTGGTACCAAATGGAAACAAAGTAAGTGCCGGTTTGAAAGTGCATGATTCTCATCACTAACCGACTTGTTCTTTTGGTATGTAGCCTCGAGAATGGCGGAAGCCTTTCTCTTCGGCTGTGGATGCTTATCGCGATTTCCTACGCCGGGATATGGAGTATGAGAATCTTGCTCTCAAACTTACAGAGGTAGAAAAGCTTGCACTCAACTGCCCGCGCTGCTTTGGACCTACAGTCAAAGGAAAAAGGCCGGCGGAGCCCGATGTAATCGTTTCCTTGGATGGAAACTTTCAACATCGTCGTCATTTGGCAGCAAGTGCCCAATGGCGCAAGGAAAGTGCAGTGAAGCCATCTCTATTTGTACCTGACGATCACATCAAAGAATGGGAAGAACGAATTGGGCAAAAGCAGCAGTGTCAAAAAAAAAAGGGAAAAAAGGGTGTGATAAAGGATGACTTGGTGGTATGATCAATTTGTGAATTTCAATTTTCATACATTCTACTTATACTGTTTGACAGGACCCTTGCAGTGCGAGTCATACCGCGGCAAACGATGCGAGAGGAAAACAAACCTGGAGTGGATGTGACGAGACCGGCATTTTCGGAATGGCATGCCGGCACGACCACATTTTGAAGTTTATCAACATTTATGGGATACAAAGTTGCGGTTAGTCAAATCCAACTTACATATGTGTAATCTTGAATAAGCTTGGTGAATTGATTTTTTGGTTTGCTGGGTGATATGCAGAGGGCACTTCCCAGTTGCAATGATCAACTGGATGTTCAAACAACTTGAAGATGCTGATGGAGATCGTAAGAAGCTTGCAGTTCTGTATGACATTGGATGCAATTTAACAAAAGCAATCAAAAAGGTATTGTCATTTTATTACCAAAGGTCTTGTTTATTCATGATCTCAATCTTTCTTTGTTTTGCCTGGTAGAGGAAGCTGTTCCCGGACCAAATGGCTGCTGGTGAACTGAAAATTGGTACAGGGGTGTGGCATTCATATGCTCACATAAGGTCGTGCCAGTTAGAGTATAATCCTCGGTTGAATGATGATTGGGGTATGTCGGATGGCAAAGGTCTAGAGAGAATATGGTCTGCCTTCTCAGATCTAGTGGCTGCTCTATGCTATACTACAAAAGATCATCGGCTTTGTAGCTTAAACCTCAAAGGCCTTTATCATAACGAGTCCTTACGGTTCAACGCTGGTGCGTACTCCAATAACTCAATGTAATTGCACTGCAAGATCTCACAACAGTTTTCCGTACAGTTGATTCCATGATTCGGCGTCTAAATGAAATGGAAAAACTATATGATGACAGCGGGGACAAGCTCACCAGTTTGAGCGTAGATGCTCAATATACCACTGAATATTACAAATCCCAATGGCGTCGTCAGCGACAGTGTCAGCTGAATGTTATCGTAACAGAAGGAATGGAACACTTGATGAATAAGCTTTCTCACTTGGTTGGGCTAGAGGAAGCTCTCAGTGAAGCCGAGTTAATGATTTTCTGACATTTTCCAATGGTTTTTGTTTCTACTGACTCTATTTCTACTCTAATCAACAGACGCGAGCTAAAAGGGCTTCGAAGGAAGAATAAAAAAAAACGAAACCAAGCTGACGAAGAGCACATTTTAGCACGGCCCGATACACTGGCCACCTTGAACGCAGAAATCTTGGCAGTGGTTGACAAACTGGGAGGAGATGAATTCCGCAACGTACCTGAAGCATCCAGTGAGTAATCCAATTTCTCAGTAAGCAACAAAGTCATTGTCTTACTTGATGATTTCTGCCACGCAAATTTCTTTTGCAGCTGCTGAGGGGAAGAGTTTAGTCTGCTTGCGTGTGGCAAAAGGGAGGCTATACGAGGCAAAGGTTGGAGTGGTGGAGGCAGAAAAACAAGCTAATGAGAGGCATGGTACGTCTTTATTGTACGTACTGTTTTGAAAAAAAGTAATAAATGTCAATTCATCAGGTACACGTGAGCTACAGAGGCACAATAAACTGTTACGAGCTAAAGAGGTCAATCTCGGGAAGAAGTTCAGAACACTTGACAGGCTGGTATTAGCTTTCAATCAGAATTTCCCCCAAAAGGCAATTGATTGGTATACACTTGATGAAGTGAAAAGTATGCCAATCACGCACAATTTTTGGGATGTTGGTCGACTTACCCATCCCGATGAACCATGGGCTTGTGATTTGAAAACTCAACACGGCATCACAGCATTCCTCGAAAGAAGTCATTCTGGGGATGAGCTGCGTAGGATTGCTCGAGAGTGCCGTCAGATGATCAAATGGGCTGTTGTGACAGATCAGAAGGTCACACAACTAGAGATCACAGCTTTTAGTGAAGGTGTGTTCATGCAATACAAACATCACATCAAAACATTTACCTAACTGAACAGCGATTGAGTTGAATAGATGATTCAGTCGACACAGTTGAAAACAAATGGGTGATGTCGATTGTAGGTTCTAAGAAGACACAACTGTCAGAAAACTTGGCCGAGAGCAAAGAAGTCCTGGCATCTCTGGTCTCTAATCTCATTCAAAATTATACACGCTTATGGATGCGGTGGAATTGTCGACTAGAAGAGATTCGTTTTGCCTCAATTACGGGATACAAACTAGAAACCCGGATTTGTTCCGGGTTTCCCAATTCGGACTTTTTGGCTGTGTTTGCGCAAACTGGGAAACTGGGAGAACGTGGGAAAGTTCCAAACGGTGATGATTTGGTTCATCTTTAGAGAGTTTCATCTTTATTCTACCACTGGTCCACCAATCTGATGTGCGCTTCACCAGAAATGCATCCATTCACTTTGATTGATCATGTGGTCAATAACTTTCAATCCCTCGTAATTCATCTCAGATTATTTGAATACTTTGTATCTAATTGTTTCGATGAGTCCTGAAACAAACTTTATAAATTATAATGAAACGCGAGGATTGAGAAAGGGGTGTTCTTTGAAAGACGCGAGATGCTTTGAGATGGTGAAGAAGGACATTGATTGAGCATCAATCAAAGAGAATATTGATCAAACTCTCTACCTCCAGCGTGAGATCTCCACGTATTGATCTTGATCCAAAATCTTGCAAAATTGATCTGTGGTCTTGTAAGATTGATCTGAGGAGCGGTCAGATTGATCTGAGGCGCTCAGACTGATCTGGGGACTTACAAATTTTGAAAGTCCCCAAATGACTTTTTTTTGTCGCTTTTTTGGGACTTTGAACATGGATTGGGATTGTTTGAAGCCCTTTTGAAAGCTTGATATACTTGGAAAATGACTTGTTCATGATTTGCAGTACGTCGGAAATCGATCTGAGCGATCTTAAGTGATCTGGCAGAGAGCATCGGCTCTACGGTCGACGGTATTGCACAGTATGTGGTCGGGTTTTTACTCGATGGAAAGAAGTGCCACAGGTGTCTTTTCCAAGGAGAAAAGTGGGACCAATCCTCACCCATAGCGTACGAGAGTCGAACTATGACGCCAGCTGAAAGAAATTATCCGGTGCATGAGCAAGAGTTGCTTGCGGTGGTAAATGCATTGCAAAAGTGGAAACTATTGCTGTTGGGACTAAAAGTTAATGTAATGTCTGACCACCATTCATTAACACACCTGCTAACTCAACAAAACCTTAGCCGTCGACAAGCACGCTGGCTAGAAACGCTGTCCCAGTTTGATTTAAAATTCAATTACATCAAAGGCGAAGAGAACAGCGTGGCTGACGCTCTCTCGAGGAGCGAAGAAGTCTCGGCTTGTGAAATAGCTGCCTCCCTTGACAAAAACACAATCCAATTGATTCAAGATGGCTATACCAGCGACCCGTTCTGCATGAAAATCAAGAAAACACTACCATTACGAGAAGGTACCGAGTGGATAGGTGGTCTTATCTACGTCGATGGACGACTACTGATACCGGCAACAGGCAACCTACACCAACGACTGATGGAACAGGTACATTCCGCCCTGGGCCATTTAGGAACACTGAAGATGTTAGCAAAGCTGCGTGAACAATTCTTCTGGCCAGAAATGACATCAGAGGTCAAAACTTTTGTGAGTTCGTGCGGTAGTTGCCAACGACTGAAAGCAAGAACAACATTACCATCAGGTCGACTACAAGCTACTGAAGTACCTAAACAGCCAATGGAAGACATAGCCCTGGACTTCATAGGACCGTTCCCAAAAGTCCGAGGGTACGACATGATCCTTTCTTGTACATGCCGACTGACGGGCTTCACAAGAGCAATTCCAGCATGTCAACGTGATTCAGCAGAACGAACAGCCCAACGACTCTTTGGCGCTTGGTTAGCAATCTTCGGAGCGCCTCGAAGCATGATTGGAGACCGAGACAAGGCCTGGAGCTCAAACTTTTGGCGAGAACTGAACTTATTAATGCATGTGAACGTGAACCTGACCACTTCCTACCACCCCCAAGCAGATGGCAGAAGCGAAAAGTCAAATAAGACCATTGTGCAAATCTTGCGACAATTGGTTGATAATTGACACGGCAAATGGTTCAAAGCCCTACCGGCGGTGGAATACGCAATCAACAGCGCCCTCAACGTCTCGACGGGAGTCTCCCCTTTTGAGTTTGTCTACGGCCGAAAACCAAGACTTTTTCCTGTCGCCGGCCGTCTGGACGAAGTTGGTAGCAGCGTGTCACAGTGGATTGCACGTCGTCAAGCAGCGTGGGCACAATATCGGGACAAACTGTGGGCAAGTCGCATCAACCAAGCGGTCCATTACAACAACAGGAGACGGCAAGGTGATACATTGTCAAATGGAGACTGGGTGTTAGTAGATAGCAAGGACCGACAGCAGATTGTGGGGGGCAATGGTAGACCAACATCGAAATTAAGGCCTCGATACGACGGACCATATGAAGTCATAGAAGCCCTTAACGGAGGACGTAACTTCAAGTTGAAACTAAATGAAGATGACAGGTCACATGACGTATTCCATATCTCAAAACTCAAAAAGTATCGTTGGAGGGAGGAAGAGCATGGCTCAAAGGAGCAAAAGTAAGTTCTCCCACTTAGTATGCACCGCCAAGGCCGCTATAAATTTTTGTCAAAAACAATACCTTGGCCACACATGTGAGCATCCAATTTGGTCCTGGTTTACCTTTCAGATGGCGGAATAATGAATTAACGAGCAACATTCAAGACGTCAACATATCACGAATTCACATCAAGATCTCAATTAACTTAGATACAGCTTATCAATTTCAATCTCCTTTCTGTTATTGTTTTAATGACTTTATTTTAATTTTTTTTCTTTATAGAAAACAAGAGTTTTTTTTTCTTCTTTTGCGTTGGGACGAGTTATGTCAATTCAGGGGCGCGTTATGCCATTTTTTTTTCAGTTTTTTATGTTTTTTTTATGAAGCTTAGGATCAGTTTTTTTTTAGAAGGGGAGGGATGTAAGGGTTACATAGCGACGGAGTACAAGCATCATGGGTGTAGACAGGTACATTATATATTAGTCACGTTGCCCTAGCTCCAGAAGACCCTTCTTCACCGAATACTCTTTGGATGGAGCTAGGTGAGCATCTCATTTCACTTTATCAATTATCTCATTTCATTCTATCAGTTATTCCTTTCATTCTTGTTAGAGTTCTATGTTCTGATTGTGGGCTTCTTCACCGAATACTCTTTGGATGGAGCTAGTTTGTGCTTTGGGAAATCTATAGTTGGGTTCTAGAATAAGTCTCCGAGCTTTAGCTCTCGTGCCATCCTCTCAGTGAAGACTCCCTCTCGAGAGTCTTACAAATCCTTTAGCAGACAAAACCTTTAACACTTGTTTCAATTTCGAAGTTTCTTATTTTAATTTCCAAGTTCTAAACCCGAGACTACAGTCTCTGTTTCAAGATTTCACAACCAAAGGCATCAACGATTTACGAGCTCCTTGACATTAGCAAGGAACTAGGAAAGCTAGTCGATACTTTCATTGATATCCAGTACTTGAATTTGAAACAACCGGAGGATTTGTTACAGAACATTATCAACATCATTCGAAGACTTGAAGCGGAAGCTGATAAACTCAGGAATCAAGAGTAAGTCAGACAAAAGTTTGACAGTGACTGAACGAAACACAACACTAACAACTGCGCAAACAGTGACCAGATCGAGCCAGCCCAGTCAAGCTCAAGTCGAACAGAACCAGGCAGTAGACAGAACCCAATCAGCCTCATCAGCCCAGAACCAGAGCAGCGTGTCACACCCAGCCGGTCAGAATACGACTACGATTACGGCGTCGACTACGAGTGGAGATCCACCTGGTAAATATATAAATTCATTGCTGTGTTATAACCCCTCGCTATCGTACTACGTATTGAGAAGATATGCCTCCTCGAAAATCTTCTAGAGTCAGTAGCCTCGAACGGCCAAACTACTCAGACTCCATCCGGAGATCCAGCTCAATCGGCAGCAAGCGACGATGTTCCGATGCTACCAAACCAACCAACCGGATTATCAGCTCAAGAGATCCAAGCGGCTCAGGACTTGGAGCAACAGGATCACATAGTGAAACTGTACGAGTACCATTTCAGCAAATGGAGAGATGCGCAAGCATCGAACCCCAACAACACTCGAAACATAATGATCTATCTCAAGTTATGGAAGTCGACTCACGAGACTCTGATGATTCTGATCGGCGAAGAAGCAACGAAAGCGCTTTGTCACCCTTGGGATCCGTACGTAGAAGAACAGAGCCTCTTAGCGAGGACCTCGGGAGGATTCATTGGCAAGGAACAATACCTCAAACCACAGACGAACCAGTACCAGCATCCGACCCAAGCGGAGTCGTCAACGGGTCCAGCGAGAAATCAAACCCACAAGCCATCGAACACCCCGTACAACCGACCAGCTCAAGCCGAGGACGAAGCCCACAACATGCAACAGATGTTGTCATTCAGTTGAGCTTACTACAGAGCGGTCAAAGGGATGAGAGGTCCCCACAAAGGGAAAGGGAAGCAAAACCCTCAACAATAGATAGGGTCTTTTATTCTACTCCCAGCCCGTTTTTGACATCTCATAGACTTAGAAACGATTTAGCTCCTCAGAACGATAATGATACCGTTGTCAAATCCATTTCCTTGTCTATTGAACCTATGCCTGTTACCACTATGCCTATCCAACCTATGCCTGTCACGAGAGAAGTTGTTGATATCCCCAATACTACAGTAAAAGATGTTCTTGTATCTAACCACACTGCAGTCAATGATAACATTTCTAAACGTACTACAACCTTGCCTGCTCAAAATCAATTGAGCCAAATAAGCGAGACAATTAAAACTTTAGCCCAAAACAAGAGAAAAGTGCCAATCAGTTTGAGAGACAACAAGAACTTTGATAAAAATAAGTTTATAGCAGAGCTGAATAAGCCGAAGAAGAATACGACAAGTATAGAAGATATACTTAAAGAAACTGAATTCAAGAAGACCACCCATGCTCCTCAGGGAACGCCAAGAGATACCTTTAGAGATAAAAGTTTCGCCTCAACGGATGCTGAGAAAAGTCTCAATACTAGATTTCAAGGTTTGAGATTGCAGACAGAAAGCCTATCACCTAAATCGATGATATCTCTGAACAAGGGGAGAATGGATTTGGAAACAAAGTTAAATAAACTACAAAGCAACATCAAAGAAAAAATTGATGAAGCTGTTACAAAGCTCAACAATAAATGGGATCTAGGGTTGAATATCCTAAATGACGAAATAAGAGTACATTTCGAGGAAATGAGTTACCACATGGACCAGGCAAATAAAATAAGTACATGCTCAGAAATGAACAAGATACTGAGTGAGCACCTCGAAAACATGGATGATATCATGTCTAATGCCGTAATGGTGAACAAAGAAATAGTCGAAGCAAATAGTCGACATTTAGCAGGACTAATTAAGTTAATAGACAACAAGATAATAGAACAAAGTCTGAACTGCTCTTTAATACACCGTAACGTGGTAAGATTAGTGTCGACAGTAGACAAGTTGAACACGAGAGTAGAAACCCAGCTTGAAGAACACAATATCCTAAATGATATAGTGCCAGAATCAGAAGTAGCAACTGGAAATAACCCATTTGCGCACAAATTCCAAGGGATACCTAAGGTGCCACATCCACCGGAAAAACGATATACAACACAACACGAGGATGCAGAACATGAAGACCAACCTTGCATGAACAAAACAACCGAGAAATCTCAGAAGGACATAGAAATACTCAAATTATTAAGAAAAGACTACCCACAATCTAGGGACTGGCCAAGATTTGGCGGTGAAGGCGAATACAACCACCTGGAATGGATTGAATGGATAGATGGGGTGAAAGAGGAGTTCAGCATGCCCGATGAGTTGATCACATGCAAACTTGCAATTATCACAACAGGAACAGCGCGTGCCTGGTACCAGAGCAAAAAGAAAACCCTTCTTAAAGCAAGCTGGGAGGAGTGGAAGAAAGCCATTAAAAAGGATTTCGGAACACCACTATGGAGACGTCGAATGGCATCAGCCTTCGAGCGCGATAAATTCAGAAACGAGTATAGATCTAGGTCCAATTCTTGGCTGCTGACACAGCGTAAGAGAATGGAAGCAGCTTGGTCGTTCCTAGAAACATCCGAACATATAGACAAAATATTGAGTCTGTGCGGCGGGGAATTGGAACATGCAGTTCAATCGAGAATTAACGATAAGACAAGTTTTGAAGAATTCATGAATATTTTTGAAGAGATAGTAACAACGACCTCCATTGGAAAATTGGCAGAGAAACCTAATAACCTGAGAGTTACCTTTAGTAACAATAAAGAGTCGAGAAACCCTTTTTCAAGAGATGCAACTAAAGACCCAAGAAGCTCTCCATCGAGAGATTTTAAGACAAGAGACTATAGCCAAAACAAGTTTGCCGGAAGTGATCGGAATAATACTTCCAAACTTCCCTTTAGGAATCGAGAAGATCGACAAGGATACAGTAGGAAGCCCATCAATGCAGTAAACTGTGACAAAGAACAATACGAATTCAAGGACGGACCTCCTTCAGAGGACGAAAAGTCGGTACAAGAATCAGTACGGGATGATACAACAGACGAAGGAGAAGATTTCTGCGTAAGTAATATAGATATGTCTCGAAGGGAACCTGAGGACGATGATACAAACGAAGATCCAGAAGAAATCGGAAATGTTACACACGTAACACATGGAATATCTCTTGAAGCATTAACAGATAACATACAAGCTGCATAAACCATGACAGATTCAGCAACATATTTTAGATTTATACCTTGAGAAAGGATAACGATGCCAGAAATAGATACATACCTGACAGTATCGGTCGGAGGATTCGAAAAAGCTATGCTTATAGATACGACGAGGATTAAATCGTTCGTAACATCTGGAATGCTCAAAGAATGCTGGCCGACCTGGAGGACAGATATGATTTCCAATACGAGGGAACAAAATTCGACCGAAGCAACGGAATTAGAAATGATTGGATCAATTAACTTACCTGTCAAATTAGAACATCAGACGAGACCATGTTTTATATACATAAGGTTCTCTGTCCTCGATGATGACCAGTCCGAGTTCCTAACACTTGGATGCGAAACTTTAAAGGAACTAAAGATGACCATTTACATGGGACCACAACCCTCATGTGGAATCTGGGAGGTGAACGAATCATTTTCTTTTTGACTATTATCTTTAAAAGAATATATAGAAAATAGAAATAAAAGAAGTTATAACCATGATATTGCGACAATTACCACTGAACCTGGTGAAGGATTGGATATCGCAGAATTACAATCGCAAGCAGCTACCCCACAACAATGGGACGGAGAAACAAAGTCAAAACAGATATTGGATGCCAGATTAATGATGAGCAAACCCGAGAGAGGTAGAGCTCACACTATAGGCCATCACTGCATAACAACGGTACTATTAGACGATAAGACAGAAGCGAATGTTTTACTAGACAGCGGAGCAGCGTGTTCGATAGTAGGAACGCACTACCTCAAAAACATCTTTCCCCAATGGAAAGAGAAGATGTTACCACCTAGCACTATGACATTTAGAGGTTGTGATGGGAAATTGAAAGCCCTCGGAGTGATAGAAATACCTATTATCTTTCCACATCACCAAGGATCAGTTAGGATAAAGCCAGAATTCGTAGTTATGGAAAATGCCACGTCGAATTACTTCATTTTAGGTGGAGAATATCTGAGACTGTATGGCGTAGATATTGTTCACAGTAAAGAGAAATTCTTTACTATAGGAAACGAAAATAAAAAGAAGAAATTTCTTCTCAGCCTTTTGAAAGAAGGGAAAATATCAGCAATCCAACATACGGATGAGAACTTCGAAAAAGCTATAGGAGAATGTAACATATCTCCCAGGCTGAAATCATCAGAATTACACTCTTTGAATTCAGTCATGAAGAAATATTGCAAAGCCTTTGCTTACGGAGAAAACCCTATAGGGACCATTATAGGACATGAACTAAAGTTGAGATTGACCGTTCAGAAACCTTATCCACCCATACTTAAGAAGCAAGCATACCCGGCAAGTCCGCGGAGTAGAGATGAGATCGAGAAACATCTCGACAAATTGATCCGATACGGGATTATACGTAAAGTAGGAGCAGATGAGGATGTAGATATCACAAAACCAGTGATAATCGCATGGCACAACGGGAAATCCCGTATGTGTGGGGACTTCAGAGCCTTGAATACGTACACAGTACCAGACAGATACCCGATGCCTAGGATATCGCATTGCCTCACTAATCTAGGAGCAGCGCTGTACATTTCAACAATGGACGTCATGAAGGGCTTTCATCAGAATACCTTAGATGAAGAGACTAGGAAGATGCTACGCATAATTTCACATAAAGGAATACATGAATATCTTCGAATGCCATTTGGTGTGAAAGGCGCTCCAGCGCATTTTCAAAGAATGATGGATAACGAGTTTGCAGCAGAACTAAGCGAAGGATGGCTCATCATTTATATAGACGACATCATAGTTTTCTCAAAAACTTGGGAAGAGCATATACGTCGACTGATACAAGTATTCGAGAAAGTTATCAAAATGGGGATGACTATATCACTACAGAAATCAAATTTTGCGTTCCAAGAATTGAAAGCTCTAGGACACATTGTGTCAGGATTATGGATAGCAATAGACCAGAATAAGGTAGCTGCGATACTACAGAAGCAAATACCACAATCGGTTAAAGAGGTGCAGTCCTTTTTAGGATTTGCAAATTACTATAGGACACACTTAGAAGGATTCGCCAAGGTTAGTGGTCCGCTGTACAAGCTACTCCAGAAAGGAGTCTCGTTTGAAATGACCCAGGATAGAGTGGAATCATGGAACATAGTGAAAAAACGACTAACAGAAGCTCCGTTTTTATTGCATGCTGATTTCAAGCTGCCATTTAAACTATACGTAGACGCGAGTTTTGATGGTCTAGGGGCGACATTGCAACAAATCCAAATTATGGATGGGAAACCTTTCGAAGGTCTGATAGGATGTATCTCACGCAAACTTAAACAATATGAATTAAATTATGGCGCGACACAATTGGAGAATCTCTGTTTAGTATGGGCACTAGACAAATTTCACTATTATTTAGATGGAGCCTTTTTTGAAGTCATCACGGACTGCACGGCGCTAAAAGCACTTCTTAACATGAAGACACCAAACCGGCACATGCTACGATGGCAAATTGTGATACAAGAATACCGATCATGCATGACAATCACACATAGAGAAGGAAGGAAACACGACAACGCAGACTCACTAAGCAGAATGGCATTAGATAATAACATCGAAAACCCAGCATGGGAACCGGAAGACGAGACAAGGGACTTACCTATCATGGGAATCAGCATTACAGACTTATCAGAAGAATTTTTCAAACAAATTAAAGAAGATTACGCGGCAGAGCCAAATACAACACGACTAGTGGAAATTTTACAAACAGATCATAAAGTACCAGGACTGACTTCATCACTGGAAGGAATCTGGAAGAAAGCATTCAAAGAAGGGAGATTTACCTTGCTGAGTGGTATACTCTATCATAGAGAAAAACATTCGTGCGTAATGGTAATAACATCTGACACCACTATAGCGCAAGTATTAAAAATCTGTCACGATGACGTTATGTCAGGACACCTGTCCATGGATAGGACAATAGATAGGATTCGACAAACGACCTGGTGGCCAAATTGGAGAAAAACAAGCGAAGAATATGTTTTGACGTGTGACAAGTGTCAGAAGACCAACCGCACAACAGGAAAGAGGTTAGGACTCCTTCAGCAGATAGAAGAACCTAAGATACCATGGGAAATAATTAACATGGACTTTGTTACAGGCCTACCAGCGGCCGGTTATGATAATGTGGATAGCATATTAGTGATAGTAGATAGATTTTCGAAAAGATGTTGATTCTTACCGTGCCACAAAAACGCCACAGCCATGGATATAGCATTGCTCTTCTGGGAAAGGGTAATATCGGACACAGGTTTACCAAGAGTGATAATCAGCAATAGAGACCCTAAATTTACATCCGAATTCTGGAAAGGACTATATTCAATGACAGGAACAAAGTTATCTATGTCGACAGCATATCACCCACAAACGGACGGGCTAGCAGAACGAATGATCAGTAGTCTGGAAGACCTGATTAGAAGATACTGCGGCTACGGACTATCTTTTAAAGACGGAGAAGGATATACTCACGACTGGAAGACTCTTCTACCAGCACTAGAGATAGCATATAATACTTCTACACATAGCACTACCGGTAAAACACCATTTGAGGTAGAGAGGGGTTTTAATATAAGAACTCCTAGAGATGTCTTGAGACCAAAAGGATCAACTTTTCATCCGACAGCAGTAGACTTTCAAAACATGTTAGCAAAAGCAAGAAATCACGCTGAAGAATGCATTCGAGAATCAACACAGTATAACAAAGAACGTTGGGATAAGACGCATAAAGAGCCAGATTTCAAAGTCGGAGAAATGGTCCTCATATTGACGATAAATTTCAATAATCTACAAGGACCTAATAAGCTAAAAGAAGCCTTCATAGGACCCTTTGTCATCAAAGAATTACATGGCAAAAATGCGGTTGAAGTTATACTTACAGGGAAAATAGAAAGAAAACACCCAGTTTTTCCAGTATCACTTCTGAAGAGATATGAGAAATCAGACAAGAAAAGATTCCCACACAGAAAAGCACCAGACATATCAGAGGTGCCTATAGCAGACGAAGTCCAAGGGGACATACAGAAAATCACTCAAGAAAAGTTAGTCAGGCTTAACGGGAAAGACACAAGACTATATTTAGTAAGATTTAAGAATAGCACAGCAGATAAGGATAAATGGCTAGAAGCCGGCGATATACCACACTCCGCTCTATTACTTAGGAAATATAGAGCATCAAAACGACGATAATCAGAAGGTCAGAGTTGGAACTCCACCTTGTGGTTGGGGAATGTCAGTCCTCGAGTGTTTCCAAACAAAGGAAAACACCAGAAGAACTACACAACATATATGTATATATTTCATTTGTCATTTTTTGTTTTTGTTTTTATAATAACCTTTTAGAAAAAATGAGAACAAATTCCTTTGATTACAACTTATGGATCTAGTCTCAAAGATTCAACAAAAAAACATAAAAAACATAAAAAAGAAAATACAAGACACATTTCAAAAATGACCTAGTATCAGAAGTCTACAAATAACAAACACGAATAATGAATAGAAAACCTAAATAAGAATAATGGTCACAAGAACAGCTGATATATTTCACCAAAGAAAACAATAAGAAACAAGACTAGGAAGGAATTAGGAAAGGAACTAGTAGATAGAAAGAAATACCAAGAGACGAACTGAAATTCCTCGAGAACTGAGGCAATATCGCCAGACGTAAAGAGAACATGAAAGAACTAGACATCGAGCCACTTCCAAGAGAAAACTGTCATGATCAAGGATCAGAGGTGACATGAGAAGAGAGGTTTGAGGAATCAGTGATAAGACGAGTTCAGACTGACATAAAAAACTATGAAAACTTCGAAGGACCCAGTCTCCTAATACGTCAAGACTTACGTAAAACGAGAAGACTACGGTTGGAAGTAAGAACTCCGACCTGATTATTACCAAGGCTGCCATAAGCTATAACAAAAACTATAAGAAGACCCTATACGAGCAACAAAGAAGAGGGGCATCGAATCTTACCCCATCAATATTGTAGAAACAAGTTAGTTTTCTCCTTTTTCAAAGCCCGGCACATAAACCATTAGAATCTACCTTTATAAGATTAGAATTTTAACCCTTTATCTGTCCCGCTTCTTAAAAGTAGTTTTTGCTAAAAGCTTCTGAAATCTTGAACCCGTAAAATAAACGTAACTCATCTTTTCTCCATGACTAGTGAATAGTCTGAACTCATTCTGATTCTTACTTTACTCTAATTCTCCGTAGTTAACCACTAGCTACCCAGTTTGAAAGGTTATAAACTTATTATAAGCTCCATTCGATCCTTATCCAGTTATTCGAAACCAATACTACTTTCTTAATTGATCAAGAGTAAGTCTGTTCTTATTTGGTCAATACCTACAGTTCTCGCAACGTAAAGTTGGACGAGATCCCTGTTTATCTCTGGATAACAGGCAACTCTAAGCTTTGAGCTTCAGAGAAATACCCGGGTCTAAGGATTGACCATCCTCTACTGTCTCCTCAGTAGGCCCGTGGTTCTTTTAAAATCAGTATTTTATAATTTACAATATTAATCAGTATACTGATATTACTATCATTACTCGTGTTAGGAAGAAACCACGATCTCGTATTCCACGTAACCAGAGGAATATTCAGTCAGGAACTTATAGCGTAAGTACTAGGCCTTACCTGTGACCTCTTTAGGTAGCCACCCTGACACCACACCTGAATAATGAGCAAGGACATGAGCTGTTGAGTTCTGTGAGATTAGGCAAAATCTGCAACATACATCAGACCATGTACACCTGTGCTAACCCTAACCTAAGAAAAATGTGAAATTGCTTATGTTGAAGGGCAAGCAGTTGTTTTAGAGACTGAAGTCTCAATATTTTTCAATGTCTAACACAGATTTCAGCTCTGAGAGCATGAACAAATGATTGAGAACAGCACTCCATGGTGTTTTAGATTGAGTGATGTGAGTGAATCAAATGCTGAAGGATGCTTCAGGTTGTTGATAACTGTGATGGATGGATTCTCAAATGTACTGATTGATTCCAAGTTTCAATCATATAGTCATTTCACATTGTCTCTACCAAAGACTCAACCAGTGATCAAAAGGTCAACAACAAAGATTGTGAGCTTTTGATGACCTTTTTGGTCAACTGTTTGGTAATTGAATTTGTATGACCAAATTTCATATATTCAATCTGCCTGTTGAAATTAGGGCTGTGACTGGGACCCAACTTTGCCCAGCCATATATACCCAACAATATATTTGAAGTTAAAAGTACATGCTCTGTCACAATTAAACCTAGTCACAAACACCCTGGGGGAACACCGGCAGCCCTGACTGCTTCTTTTTTGGTTTTTTTCTTTTAACATATGATCAGTATACATAGATCTTTTTGATGTCCAAGTAGGCTCATATAGCTTGTAAATAAATCCTGAGACCCATATAATGACAACATACATCAAAATCATGGCATTTTTGGCAAATTTTTGTACCTATTAAGCATCAAAGCTGTACCCTGCCTGGCCCTGGGTGGTTTTTGGATTCCCTTGGGTTTACCCAAGGCCGGATTTGGCCCTGTGGCTGGCCCTAACATTTCAGCGTTGGGTGACAGCCCTACTTCAAACAGTGGCAGATTGAAGGTTTGTTTTTGTGTAACAATATATCACAAAAGCTACCAAACAGGCCCCTTAGCTTTGACATTCTGAGTAGCTCAAAAGAGACAAATTTGTGAATCTGGAGCTCTTTTCAGAAAATTTGATCATCATGCCCACCATCCACCCATGCAATCTTCAGACTATGTTTGAAAATGTTCATGTACCCTTCTCAGCACTCCATTAAATTAACATAAGCTTTGAATGTTTGTAACAATCTATTGAAATCTTCTTGAAAAATTGTCTCATGATATGTACATAATCCTTGAACTTCAGCCTATCCATGGCTCATGTTATACATATCCAGCCTATTCAATTGAATACTTCTAGTTATTTCTATGATTTTGAGATTCAATCTATCATGTGTTGAATTTGTTGTTGATGCCAGCCTTATAGAACCCAAACACCTTCTCAGTCTGCAACACAAGCAATGAGAATCAAGATAAATGTCTTATTTTCAAATGTTACCTTCCCCCTTTCAGAATGTACATCAATTTGGAAGCTTCACCAGAAAGGGACCTCCACTGGGGCTTGCACTGACCAAAGCCAAAAGTTATTGAGAACCAAAGATAGATTTCAAAGCTAGGCCTAGCTCAACAAGTCATCAGATCCCATCCCCAGATATAGCAGAACAAATGACAGCATCAACAAGGATAATAAAGAGAAGTGAAATGAAACAACTATAATAGCACTCACATCAAAAGAATAGTACCCAAGACATGTGTGATATGTAAGGTGTCACCTTACACAATTTTAATCTCTATACCACATTCTAATGTTTTCTACATAAATACACTGGCTTCAAATATCATGTCATTTCATCCCAGAATATACATAAGAAGGATGAACTTAGGCTTTGTCTCCCATTTCCAAGTATCTCAGATCTTATGTAACATGTCTCACAGAAACACTATCCAATAGGAAAATTCTCCAGAGCCCTCCTGAGTGTGGTGGTGGGTGTAACAAGGTAAAGGCTGAGAACTACAATTTCAACCAACATATTCTTGGTGGAAACATGGATCCAAACAAGCAATGTGAGGCATTCAAAGAATGGAAAAAGCTGATTTATGAATGGCATGCTTCTGTGTACAAGAAGCACCATTTTCAACCCAATTGTTGAGCTACCAGGAGTACCATCTTCAGTGTCAGTGTGAAACATTATTGAGTGAAAGCTGTGTAATGAGCTACAAAAAGCTGCACAAGACATATATATATTCTTGGCATGGGGATTTGTTTATTCTTCAAGAAAGTAAAGCCCCTCACATGCATCCCAGGGACTGAAAGCAGAGTGCTATCACAAGCCCTTCTTGAATTTTGCAAACAAGGGTCTCAAAACTTCAACATCTCAACTAGCTGTGAGATTATCTGTTGCAGGAGCTTTGTACTAGGACAGATTTATTTGTCTCTTGAAGCAAGATACAACCATGTCTTCCTTCTAAGCAACATGCCAATATCTTAGTATAGGCAACAGCTTAAAAGGTTCATTAGAAAGGAGTGATGCAGGAGATAAAAACTAACTCAAGCGGCGGGAGTTTGTGCTCGGTACCGGGCTACAGTCCGGCTCCGGCTTGCTCCTACCGGGTGACGAAGTCGAAACCTTGTGGAAATCGGGGAATGTCTTCAGTTACGCTTTGCATCCTTCAACTTCAACACTTCCGTCCAGCAGCAGCTCGTCATTAGACACCACCTTCTCCGTTTTACGCTCAGCTACTTCGAAAATGACTTCCTCCAATTCGAACGAGATTCAGGATATTGAGGCCATCTTGAAAGGCGAAGAATCCCTGATGACCAGAGAACAAGAGGTGAGGACTAAGCTCATGTCAAATGACCAGTGCTCCGACTAATGACATCGTTGGTAGGTCGAAAGAGTCATTGCCGCATTCAAACTAAATCCCTACGACGTTTTGGATCTTGACATGACCAATCCGACAACAGTAACAGATGCAGACATCCGTATGTTTCATCGCCTTGATCAGATTCTATCGACTTATGAAGTTTTGCTCTTAGCTAACATGAATTGATGGATGACATAGGAAAATCTTACCGCAAGCGCTCTTTACTCATTCATCCTGATAAGTTATCTCATCCGCGTGGTCCCGAAGCCTTTGACCTGCTGAAAAAAGCTGAAAGCTTCTTGTTAGACCCAGAAAAACGAAAGTTAGTGACCCCTTCAAATCCCACTTCATATGTCAATCATACATTTTCTTTCCTCACGCAATACCCTTGAATCATCAGAGGTTTAGATGAGACAATACGGGACGCTAGGATGCTTACCCTACGAGCCTTGAGCCTACCAGAAACAACGCCTAATGACCACGAGCGCCTGAAGAAATTGGACCCTCCATTCTTTTTTCGAGTTGCATTGAAGACCAAAGAGATCATCATTGAAGAAGAGTTGCGAGTTCGAAGGTGAGCCAACGGACTTTGGCCGAAAAATCTGTTAGACTCACTATGATTCATACGCAACTTTCTGACATGATGACCTCTTTTTGGCTACTTTGGTCAGAGCTCGGAAAATGACCATGATTGCCGAAGGTACTGAAGCCAAAAGGCAAGAAGACGCTATCACCAAACGTAAACGGGAGCTAGAAGACAAGAAGCGATGGGAGGGTAAGTTCAGAGTCTTGCTTTTCCCTTACCTCTTCTTCTTTCCCACCATTTTATACCTGAGTGCTTCAGAAGCTGGACGATCCAGTCTTCGAAGCGCACTAAGGCTTTGAAATTGATTCTCGACCTTTATTTTCTACTGTCTGCTCCACTTGGTCTCCTTCGTAACCTTACCCTATCCCGAGTCTTGCACTTTACACAGCATCGCACTCCACCAGCTATTTCGCCAACCAATAGCATTTTAACATGATCGTCGCATGTGATTATATGATTTCATTGATGACTAAAGTTTTGTGCTTTTTCTTTTGGATTTGATTAGAAACCCGAGAGGCGCGTGTAACGGACTGGCGAAGTTTTCAGAAAGGTGAAAGTTCAGGAAAAAAGAAAAAGAAAACTAAATTGGAAGTTTTAGGATAAGAGATAAATCTGGTGATGTCTCAATCTCTCCGTCCTCTATCTCTTTGCACACAAGTCATGGAGGTACGGTAGGCTTCAAATTTAATTCATTTGTTATGACAGGTTTTTAGATTTGATTCTTGATCGACTGATGAAAGACTTTGATGTCGAATATTTGATGTCTTGAAGATTTTGATTCTGCCCATGTATTTGTATATTATGATTTGTTGTCTCTCCTTAATATTCATACTAATCCTCTCCTTTATGAAACTTGCCTTGATTCTTTATTGTCTCATTCACTTCTAGTAATTAGAAATGATGACCTACTCTGATTGAAGGTCATTGGGCACTGTAAGAAAACGTGATGGGCACCTTTGTCACCTAACTGGCTATGTTCATTGTTCCGGTCTCCGCGCAACCCAAGTTTCCATAAGGAATGAAAAGAAATGAGGGTGTCCGATGTCAAACCTCCGCACGAGGGACTCAATTTAATATATCGTAACAACAGAGATATTGCAGAAGGGTGCTCTGGAGGTGGGACGCCTAACGGCCAGTCCCTTTTGTCCGCTTGACTCGTCCATGTTTATTTAAGCCCATTTCTTCTGGATGGAACACAATTAATATTGACGCCGCGGCTCCTATCTCGAAACCCCACCCTGACTAAATCATCCTTGGGAGCCCACTTGTTTTCCGAGAGTATCAAGTGCAATGCCGTCATTGCCAATGTAAGTGAAGCTCGAGGTTACTACACAGAATATCAATCACTTTGACCATAGATGTCTTCTTACAACCTTTCCGCCGAGTATACGGGGCGAGGACATAGTTAAGATCATATTTTGGCTGCTAAAGGTGTTCCCTCCCTTCTAGCCTCTACACCAGCCCACCGGTTTGTGATGATAGGAGTGTCAGCCAGGTTGATGTATGACATCCAGTTTTGTAGTTCAAGACCCTGGCAATCGAGACATTTTGTGAGTGATCAGAGAACATCCCAATGCAAGCAAGTTTGATTGTTCTTCATTGTGACTACGACCCAAGTTGCCTCAAAGAAGGGTTGAAGTTGAACTTCCGGGGTCCATGTGATGTAACCAGTCAGTTGAATATATGCTTATACACTGACTGAATGCGATAGTGTGATGATGCCTATAGAGAGTGTGACTCAATCATCACTCACGAGTCACTCTCGATCTAGATAGTAAATTGTTTAACCTCACTGATACAAAAGAACTTCTCTCTGATCTGAGTTCTCAGCGTGATTATATATCGGATTCATCGTATTGAGTCTCAAGATCACTATCCTGAGTCTGCCCAAAATCTTTCTAATCTTGAATTCCGTAAATCCATCGATTGAAAGTCCTTTATTCAGCTACTTCGTTGTTACTTTACCCAGTCATCATGCGCGCGAAGGCGATCGAGATTCGTTGGCACAATACCAAGTCAATATATTCAACTGATTTCCAACGAACACCCCCATCGAATTTGGATGAATTGTTTCCCAAAAAGTCTCATCCATATGCTAAATCGGAGCATGACAAGTTGGTCGAGCAATACGAGAAAGAAAATGGGTTCGGTAAAGTGTGGCGCCTGGCTACCGCTGGAGGTGATAATATGGTCATGGTCAATAGATACCTCATATCTCGCCTGGACTTCCCGTTAAAAATATTGTTGATATTGTCCTTCATCATTTTCATGTATCACAAAGATGTGGCTCGTGTATCCTAAACCTACAATGGCTCAAATGGCGCACCATCGAGCTGTGCACCAAGTCTCGACGCAATCATCAGGTTCTGCTTCGGCTACGAGCAGCACAGGTCCCGTTGAACATCAGAACGCGCCTGTGGTCGAGTACCTGTCTACGCTGGCAAAACATCAAGGTGTAGTGAATGTGGTACGGTTCTGCCCCAAAGGTTAGCATTTGAAAATTGTCAACGTCCTGATGTTATATTTCTTCAAGCTGAACTCTTTTGTTATTCAAACTTCAGGCGAAATGCTTGCGTCCGGTGGTGATGGCAAGTTTAATTTGCCTCCTGATACTTTTCATACTTGGCCTCAAATCTTGAGCAGAAAGCTACACGCAATGTCGCTGGAATGGTACGCTCACTTACTTTATCGTGACAGACGGTAATGTGTTACTCTGGGTACTTTCGACTGCATCTACGACTACATCGGCCTTTGGACAATCCTCTGCCGACAAGATATACGAAAGAGAAAGTTGGAGGACGAGATTGATGCTACGGTTAGTTATCATGTTCATATCTTTCATTCAGAACTAGACTTGACCATTGACGATACATTCAACGACCCAGGGGACCTTCCCAGTGCGAAATCTATGATGTAGCTTGGTCGCCATGTGGAGACTTCCTGCTTACTGGGGACACGGCCAAGACTGCTCGTATCTGGAATGTGACCGATGGTTAGTCAAAGTTCACACACGTCTCATCGTATATTCATCTGGCCGGCTTTCCTGAAATCATTTTACCACAATCGTAGGCCTATGCATCAAGCAAATAACAGAACATTTGAATTTTGTACAAGGCGTGGCGTGGGATCCTCTAGGCAAATTTATAGCGACGCAAAGCAGTGATCGGTAAGTTTCCCCTTCTTCCAGTGATGCACTACAAAGTATCCCATACTTGCGTTTCTCGTCACAGTTCGATGCATGTCTATACCGTGCAGATCAAAAGGGAAGAAAATGGGGGCGCTTCGGCGGAAGTTCATCATGTAGGCAGGAACTTCAAACTGGATCTCTTCAACACTCAAATCAATTCTTGGGCGAGCTATGCTGGCTCCCAGCATAGCCAGAAAGATGATCCACCAACAGACTCAACAAGTGCAACCCCTCAAACCCCTACCCTGGCCAACCACACCCCTGGAACTACCCCAGCACCCGGATCAGCCGCCTCAAGTCTATCTACAGCTAAGAAGACTCGACCCCAACTGGAATCCGGAAGCATCCCCACTTCATCTCATAGCGTAACCGAGTCTGTTACTACGGCTCATAACAGCAATCAGATTGGATCTACAAACCGGATCGTATCAATCCCTCCCACGCCCAGTACAACAACAAGTACCCAGTTCAACGAAGAATTCATGATGCTACCCCCGTCCGAGATTCCACACCATTCCCACAGTACGCTCCCTCCGCAGCATCTTCGTACGCGATCCCATTCTAGGCAGTCATCTGTAGTCTCTAGTCAAACTATGTCACCTTCGTCGTTACACCCCATGCGGTCACCTTCACCGGTACCACCTTTACCTGCAATTCACATCCACGAAGACCACCGGCCAAGCACTGTCATGTTGTATGGAGACGAAGGGGCTAGCGCGTTTTTTCGTCGGTTGAGCTGGAGTCTGGACGGTTCGATGCTAGTCACACCTGCGGGTAGATGGGACTATCAACCGAACTCGGGAGATAAGCGTAACCGGAAAGGAAAAGAGAAAGAGATTGATCGACGTAATATTCACTCAAGCGGTGGTAGAAAGAAACGCAAGAAAAAAAGTATAGCTTCAACACAGTTGGATATCGACTCATCAGATGAAGAAGACGCTACAGACAAGGCCAACGGAGAACCCAGTCACACTGTTTACATTTACGGCCGTGGTAGTATTGCTTCTAGCGCGAACAACGGTTTCGGTGATTATACTCCCGTTGCTAGATTACCAGGACATAAAACTAGCAGTTTGGCCATTCGATTCTCACCTGTGTTCTATGAGCTTAACCCACTCTCGGCTAAGAAGACGACCGACTCATCGAGAAAAAATCCCGTGAGGATCGAACTCGCGAAAGGAAAAGAGATTCAACATATCGATCTGACCACTTCGGATGTCCCGTCAACTGAGCGCGACGCCAAGCCCAACTCACAAGATCTCTCAGGCGACCAAGCGCAGGCAAGAAGTAATGTCGAACAGCGAGAGACGGTATTTGACTTACCTTACCGAATGGTATATGCGGTTGCTACGCACGATACTGTGTTTGTCTATGATACTCAACAATCGAGCCCTATTTGTATGTTTGGAAACCTGCATTTTTCCAGTTTCACGGATCTCGCATGGTTAGTGGTCACCTTCATTGTTTTCAGCAGCTGCTACTAGGCGCTTACCGGTATATGCGTGACCCCTCTTTGAAATTTATTTCTTGTCTAAGGTCTTCGGATGGCGAAACCTTGATCCTAAGCTCTAGTGATGGCTACTGTTCATTAGTAGCATTTGATCAAAATGAACTGGGTACACCGCTTTCCAAAGAGGCTTGCAGTCGAATTACAGGATATCGTGATCATATCCAAGACGATCGTGATCAAGAGTTAGCAAACAAAATATCTAGCCAAGCGGACAGTACCAAGAACGATCCAACGCCTTCAGTGATCTCCAGAAGAACATCTGTTTCCAATGAAGTACCATCAATGGTCAAAGTCGGTCGACCTGCACCAGAAGATGCCTCTGAAGGGAATCCACCAAAGAAGAAGCGAGTAGCTTTGACATACGAAGGCCCTGTACGATCATAAACAAAATATTAGATGTCCATCGTCATTGCTTTACAGAATAGTCGCACTGGGTTGATTACATCAGCCCGTTATGTTTTCTATGAGATCAATAAAGATGCTCAATTATCTTATTATTTAAAAAAATCTTTTTAGAATTATTGGACTATGTCACAACTCTTGTAAAAGAAAACTACAAGCAAGTCAAGACCTTCAAGGTTCAAGTTATTTGTTGTTTTGGATGAGATGATGCAGAGATTTGGATAGAATTGACAATGAGTCTAACTCAATTTTTTTTGAGCTTTGGGCACGAAGTTTGAACAGACCCAGTGACTGGGCAAAGTGTGTTTTATTTATTTGGGAGGAGACCTTCTAAAGATGTAGGATAACAAAGCCGACACCTCTTGGTTTGCATCACGACAAGAGTTTAAAATATCGTGAACAATTAAGAATCCCTACGACTCTTAAAAAGACAATTTGTGAGAACATACGTGAGATTGATAAAGGGTTTCCATCCATTGTGCTTACACTATGAGCAAGACCGGGTGGAAAATCAAGCTCAAATTGGATTTTTCCTTAGTCTGAATCCTCCAATAGGTACTATTTGAGAGCTGAGCAATCTGATTTTCGCAGCATTTACTGTTCCTCACTGATTTTAAATTGATCTCAATATCCATGTACAAGACCGTACACGTCAACGATTATGATATCCCCCAGTCTTCAGGATTCCACAAAACAATGATACCCTCTCAAAAGCCCTCAATCAGGCTACCTGTACCGGCACTGAAATCTGCGTCAAACATGCAGAAAAAAAGTAGATAATATTTCTTGTATCAAGTCAATTTTTGTTCAATATGTGTTCAACTCTTTTCTTACTAGTTTCTGATCAAATCCAAACATTTATATTCATACAAACAGCCAAAGCAATCTGAAAGGTGAAATGAAAGTCTGATTTCATCATCAGTGTGTAGCAAAAATTCTCACGACCAGTTGAAAGAAGTCAAGGTCAATCTTCGGATTGATTCATTTCTTGAAAAAACTACACGTGATGAGATCGTGTGATGATTTCGGAAGATCATTCACGTCAGTGCTTCATCAATGTTTTGTTTTGATTTCCAAGAATGATATAAAAATGATTCAACAAACCTAGTGATATTAGATTGATCTTTATTCGTGTTTTTCTTTGAAGTGTCAGTTTTCTTTGGAATAAGTTTTTTGGTGGTGTTTGTCTTGACTTCTGTCGCATCCTTTCCATCCTTCACTTGACTGCTTGATGGATTTGATAATTCCTTAGGCATATCACCTGTAACTTGATTTGATTTCTCCTCAGGCTCTTCTACAGTCTTTTTAGCCTTCTTCCGTGGTCCAGCTTGAGATCCTTTATCGGGATCAGACTCCCAATCTGTATAAGTCTCTTCTACGTCTTCGATCTCTTCTTTGGTGACTCTAAACCCCCGTATGTCTTTCACTCGGACTTTTTTCTTCTTTTGTACAATTCGCGTCTTAGTGACTCGTTTACGTACTAGAGGATTTGGTTCATCGACATCTTCCGTCGTTCTCTTATTCGTCGAATCTATGGCACATGAAGGATCGATCAGCGCTGTCCTTTCTCTTTCACTGAACCTCGTGCTATACTATACTTCGAGTGGGGTTAAACCAACAGACGGTGACGCTGCTTACCTGGCTTTGTTGATTCTTCCTTTTCTGCCGTGTTTTCGATCTTCGATTGGGAAGATTTGCTATCTTTCAGGCTGGATGTTGACTTGGTTTGTTTAGTATCTGCCTTGCTCTCGCTTGTTTTGCTAGTATTTGGCTTTGTACCAACGGCTTTTTTGGTCGTAGGTGGTTTTTTCTGTCCCACTGGACTTTCATTGGTTAAATCTGTAGTTTCACCCTTTTTAAGGCTGGAAGAAGTCGACTTCTTCGTCTTGGGAGTATCGTCTTTAGATTTGGGTTTATCGTCTTTAGATTTGGGTTTATCGTCTGAAATAGCTTTTCCTGGCTTCGCTGTGGGAGGGACCTCTTTGTGCGCACGGTCTTTGGTAGAATTGGAGGAAGCCTGGTATAATGAGATCAGACGTTATCGTGAGCAAAATTCTCAACAAGAGATCAAAGGTGCTCCCTCATTCGCGTGGCGGCACCATACTAGACACATAAGACGAATTGTCTCCCTACATTTGATTTGCCATTGGCGAGAGGGGCAGGGTTTCGCTCCAGGACTATATTTTCGCGCTGTGTCCGCAGTAGATTGGGGTCCTGTCGGAAATAATCGAGTTCGGATCAGGTTGAATTCCTTGGCATACGCGGTAGAGGGACAATGATGACTGAGGGCTCACGGGTGGCTGGGTAGCCCTGATGCTGTGTAGCTCCACGCACGAGACTGAAGCTAGTTTTGATTTGATATCTATTAACAAGTGATAATTATACCCGGGGCAAAAAAGAATTGAGGCGATTAGCAAGGTAATAATTGGATTGGCGAACGAAACTGAATAATGCTTACCTTCCAATTCAGTCTCATCAGCCAACTCAATCCTAAGTGAAGCCGTGCAATCCGACACAGGCTCTTGGTCTCTCCCACAAACGAGATAGCTAGCCTTGACTTTGAGTTGTCCAGCATCATCAGACCCATAGAATTTTTCTAAATGTTCCCGTGCAGTTGCAATCCCGCATCCAAGTTTCTTGGACAAAGCTCGGCATGAGATCTGTCTGAGTAGAGAGATCGTCAACACCATTCATAAGTTTTCAAGGAATGATACGAATGCACACGGCTAACGGTTGCCTGATCGAACATGATTTGCTGCTTGATCCATCGTTGGACTTCATCTGCCTTAGGTGACATGTTGGTTCAATTTGGTGTGAATATTTGATGGAGATGCTTTTGTTGGTCTTCTTTCATGGATCGTAGAGTGAGAAAGGAAGAATTCGATCAGAGCTGTCTTGAACTTTCGGGAGCGCGTGTTTCGAGTATGTAACAGTCGGGCGTGTGCGCGAGGCATAGCCAGGTATGGCCCGGAAAGCTGATTCAAGAAAGGACGCGTTTAAATATTCGATCGAGCCACTCACCAAGCGATCAGCAATCCATTCAGTATGTCTATGACACCTTCATCCACTTTAAAACAACGCCGTCCCAAAGAGAACAACACCGAGGATATCTGGCTGGAAGATGAACCAGCTTCAGCTGCTCTTTCACCATTTCGTACCAACCTACGGACACCCAAAAAGTCTCATGCGATTTCAGATTTACACGCTCAAGTCTTGAAAACTCCAACAGGTCGAAGTTCTCGATCTCAAGGTTTGATCAACATCACACCGAAAAAGTCTTTTGCTAGAAAGGACCCACTGGGGAATACCGTGGAAACATTCGAGATTGGCTCGCATGTGATCATCAGTCCATTTGCTGCTACTTCAACATACGGCTGGCTACATCGGAGGAAGAAAATCAAATGGACCCATCATGATGGATTGAATGACAATGAGAAGGTTGGAATCATCACTGAATTATTTGAAGATGAGCTCGGAACAAAAAGAGTCAAAGTCAGATGGTTCGCTAGACCTGGGACGGTATGGAGTAGCGGGGGACCGGTCGACGGAACACCAGATGACTATAAACCAGTAGGTTACTCTTCTTTCAGCCTTTGTCTCGATCATTCGATGTGTGCTGATAATCTGTACTCGTCAGTGGGAATTGTGCTATGTGCATGACTCGAGATGGTGCGCGGCCAAACAGCTCTTGGAGATATACATCAAGTCTGGTGTGCAACTCACCCCGGAAAATATGTCAACCGCCGAATATGCAGAGTGTCGCCTGGCCATCAGACAGGACAGCCATACTCAGGATGCCATCTTGCTATCCGATATTACCGAGCGTGTCGAAGTCGTGCCTTGGAAAGATTGGCCTCAAAATTCGACGCCCGATGAGCAACCTCTGACCCAAGAGGGTCGCCGTATGTTTCGGTGCCGTCGTATCTACGACTCCAGACCTCTAGCGTGGGATCTAGACGGTTTCATCAAGGATGTTGATTTTAAAAGTGTGCTAAGCGAAGGCCTCAACAAAGGTCTATGGGATATCTATGTCGAACGTGAGGATCCCAAGCCAGTAGACGAGGAGGCGGAGGAAAAAAAGAGGATCGAAAGGAGGGCAAAAATCAAAGAAGCCAACATCAGAACAAGGCAATTGTCTATGTCCACTTCAGGTCGCAAGAAACTTCGAGGATCTTCCAGTGATGACGAATTTGCTGGTGACGGTACAGATGTTGATGAGGGATCTGATTGTGTAAGAGTCAACATGGAAACCAGTGTCTAATGGTTTTGTCGATTACTGATATGCATTTTGTAATATATAGGACGTCTCAGAAGACCATGAATCGCCAGTGGAAAGTGACTTTGAATCAGACCGCTCTTCGACCCCGGGCAAAAGTCAACCCAAGCGTAAACGGAAGGGCGCCACGAAATCATTCCCAAAAGCGAAGATGACTGCGGCTCAAAGAATCAAACAGACTCAATTATTGGAACGTAGAAAGGCACGGGTAGCATCTCGGCAGGCCAACAGGAACGCTTCCCTGAGGATGCCGGCTGTAAAGCGCCAATATGACGCTGCAACAAACACCGATCCATGGGCCAGAGCTCGCCAGATCTTACACGTCAGCTCTACTCCGGAATGGCTGCCATGTCGGGAAGAAGAGTTTGCTGAATTAGAAGCTGCTTTGGAGGATTCAATCGATGAAAGCAGTGGGTGCTGTCTATATATATCCGGGGTTCCGGGTACAGGCAAGACCGCAACCGTCCATAGCGTCATCAACTCATTGCAAGGTAAAGTTAAGCGGGGTGAGCTACATCAGTTCAGCTTTTTCGAAATCAACGGCATGAAAGTTACCGAGCCCAATCAAGCCTTCGTCCTCTTCTGGGAATTTCTATCGCGGCAAGAACTCGGTGAAGATGCTCCAAGGAAATTTTCACCTCGCGAAGCTCTGAATAGCTTGGAAAATCATTTCAATTCGCCTTGTCCAACACGTCAGACTTGGTGAGTGGATCTTAAATATGACAATGAGAATGTAAACTAACTCTTCGTTTTCAGCGTACTGCTGGTAGATGAGCTTGATCAATTAGTTACTAAGAAGCAAGAAGTCATCTACAACTTCTTCAATTGGCCGAATCAACCTCATTCGCGCTTGATTGTAATTGCAGTCGCCAATAAAATGGATTTGCCGGAGACCGAGTTAAATGGTAAGATCAGGTCAAGATTAGGCTCCAACCGAATTCAATTCAAGCCCTACAACCATATCCAATTAATGGAAATTCTAAATATGCGATTGGACGACTTGAGTGATACAATATTTGTAAAGGATGCTATTCAATGGATTTCAAAGAAGATTTCATCTTTGACAGGCGATGTCCGTAAAGCGTTAGATTTATGTAGAAGTACATTGGAACGAGTTGAGAAGGAAAACGAGAATAGGAAAGCCGAGGGAAAGCCGACCGAACTGGTACAAGTTAGAGATGTAATTCAAACTTATGGGCAAATGATCTCTTCCGGAGTCTCAAAATGCATCAAACATCTAAGTATACATCAGAGTATTATGCTTCTGTCTATATCAAAGGCCATCAAAGTTGCCGGTATACCGGAAGTAGAAATGGGAGACGTAAGAGCCGTAACAACACTCACTAGATGGAAGATTCTTCACTGATGCTTTGATTTTGATGGGACAGGTGATCACTCGACACATACGATTTGCCAACTCTTTAGGTTTATCACCTCAGCCTACGCACGATGAGCTGATGGAAGTGATTTCAAGTCTACAAAATATGAAACTCATCTTGAATGAATCAAGCGCGTTGGATTATTTTTCACGGATCAAATTAGAGTTGAAGGAATCAGATGTCGGCCTCTTGATCAAGAACGACAAACGGTTCTCAAGTTTAGCGACTTGATCATCAAAGAACACTGCTGCATCTGATCATCTCAATTTACTCGCCTTTCTTGGACTTCAGTCTCTATATGTCCTACCAATGACAGACGTTTTATTCGCTATAACACGTCTTTTCCACTCTTCAAGATGGTATCTCAAATAAATTAGCGTGCCAGAACTAGTCAACTTTATTACCAATTGGCATCAACTCTCAGCACTTGGATTCCGATCAGTACCTGGTCTTTGAAGGCATCATCCGATTTTAAGAAAGCGATGAAACCCAGTATCCTCGAGAGATCGGATCTGGTCAAGTTGAGACATCTTCCAGGACGCAGGCATGTACATCATCATCTGGTCGATCTTACTCAGCCCTAAGACGCTTCAAACATCCACCTACCTGTATCTCGAAATGACAGTGCTCCAAGCGCTTGTCGAACTGACATCGTTCAATCTCTTCATCGTGACCATCTCTCCTCTACGATCGACTTCACATTTTCTTCTTCTGAATTGCAGCACTTGACAGACGTTATATTTTTGTTATCCTTGTGGATATAGTTTCCCTCTTGATGAGCTGCCAACAAACTTAGTCTAGCATGCGATCTCATAGCGCCACTTGACCTTCTCGTCTACATTGATTTGAGAAAGCAATCCCGGGAAGAGGCAATCTAATCAGATATTACTGTTCAGCCCTTACCATGTAGTACTTCCCCTTTTCTCAATATGTACACTGCTTTCTCTTTGTCACACATTGGAAATGGCTTTGAAAGCTAATATGTAAAATGTAATAACAGTAATTTGGCTCTATTTGCTTTGCATCCCTTTCACCAAATCACACCTGATTTATTTATTCACACCAGAGGTACAACCCTTCCATCACATGTTGGACGTTGAGAAAAAACAAAAACAGTTCCATACTACATACAACCATGAGGAAAATGAAACTTCAAAGGTTACCACTAAAAACCAAAAACAGTCTTTGCTTTGAATCAAGTCAAGAACTGAAAAGTAATGAATAGGCTCACGCATCTCACGAATAAGACTTTGTATGCAACTGTCACTAAACTGTCCAGTTTACAAAGTAAATGCCGACGCTTTGATTGTGATGCTGCAACAGGACCCTCAATTGTCACGCGTATCAGTCAAATTTGTCATTAGCACCCCTGCAATCAAATGACAAGAATGTCGGGCAGTAGTGTGAGCCAATCCAACAAGGCTGAAAAAGAAGGCACATCCGCCAGATAGATGTTCAATGTTGCATTATGGCAGTCATAGACGCTTGATTTGAAATAGTTGAATTCAACTTTACAATTCCACTCAGAGGTACAGGTCAGTGTTATGTGAAGAACATACAACCATTGGTTTGCAAGCAAACTGGAACGAGGATGGGCAGCCGACAAGTTGACTGAGATAAAGAAAAGACGATGATGGAACAATGAGAAGAGAGATAGATGAGATCAGGAAGGAAGCTTATAAGACACGAAACCAAAGCAGGGGTCAAAGAAGTCATTGACCTAGCGATCGTAAGACTGATCACCAATTATGAGCGTTCCATTGTGGATCCTGTAAAAATGCACAGAGTACCTTGGAGCCAGTCTATGTGTATGGTGATTTCAGAAAGATGGGATTAAGTCAGTCTTAATATCATATGATGACAATGATCCGAGGTAAGGAAAAATCTGACTTGAAGTAAAGGGTGCCCAGCGACAATCTGAAGGAAACGTTCTAAGCCTTCTCGACGAGTTTCGATTACCTCATCGCTGAACCTGGTTTAAGAATGGATCAACATCAGTCTTCATAATCAAGGATCTGAGCGGGAATATATAATCAACACTACATACCGATTAGTGAAGACTTTTCCAGGTAAACTAGGAATGTTGACACGAGTGCTCTCTCGCTCAAGTATGTCTCTAAAAGCCTCGAAATCGGAGTATCGACGACGGACAGATGAGGATTTCACTTTGAAAGCCGGTATATTGGTGCGACAAGTGATTTCGTAGTCCGTGTAAGGTTTCCTGACGTTATCTATATTCTCCAATCAACAGATAAGTAAAGAAAATGGCGATGTACAGCAATCAGACATTGGGTCCTAGGGTAGTTGAAGAATGCGATTCTGTCTTGTCACAGATGACGATCGCATCGTGCTGGGAGGTGTGGTATCCGAAAGTCAGACCGCGCACCGTGGGTGACAGGATGGCGAACCTCTATCTCCAAGTAATTTTCTGGAACCGCATACATCTCGTCGAGGGTTTGAACGGTTCTTGGCCCATTACCGCCGTGAGCGGATTGTCGATTCGATTGATGGCCATTTTGAGGGAGTGATGAAGTTTGAGAGGCCGGATTGGTGAGAAAGGAATAGTTGTAAGATGAACTTGAAGGTGCGAACATTGAGTTGGCTATCGATGAAGGAAGATACGATTCATGGTTGAAGTCCGCTGCACGAGCAAATGGCGAATGACCCGAAGAAGGCGCCACAATTGAATGCTGACGTAGTGAAGCAGCTGTCAAAGGTTGCTGATGCTGCCCATGTTCAGCTGGGTGGACAGGAGGAGCAGTCTGACTTTCAGAACTCATGATAAGCTGATCTAAAGGTCAAAGTTGAGAGATCTCGGAGCTTGAGGGTTGGTGATAAGCTGATCAGAGTGAGAGGTGATGTCGTCGGATGGCGAAGTGTGTTGGATGATCAGCAAGCAACTGATATGGGCTGGGTCCGGAAACCGCAATCTTGAGCTTCGGCCTCGGGGCATCACAGCCCAGCAACATGCATGCGCAGGTGCGCTGGGAGTGCATTCGGTGCATCAATGGCTGCACCGGGATCCTTGGGAGCGTGCGCTCCCAAACTGACAAACGCGCCCCGCTACTGTCGACAAGAATCACAAGTGTCATGCGGTGGGCGCGGCGCGTTTGGCGCGCCCAGGTGTCGCCTGGAGCGGGCGCGCCCGGGAGCGCCCGCAAAGCTCATTTTGGGGGTGGGCGCGCCCAGGGTACTATCTTGTCATCGGAAGGTGTTGGAACCTGTAAAAAAGCCCATCACACATATTCCCACCTTCCATATTCTAAAAAAAACCTCAAAGGCCGCTCATCTTCCACATCAAAGTTCAGGATCAACAAACTTCATTTCAACATGCCGATTGAAGTTCCTGTATCAGCATCATGGATCAAACCACCTAGCAAAAGCTGTACCATATGGACTGGTTTCCAAGCTTTAGACAAACGTAATAACGGACGACGACTTGCTAAGTGCATGAGCTGCAACTCAGTGATGGACGGAAAGCCAGCCAAACTTTATCTTCATATCACCCAAGACTGCAAGTCCGTCTCGGCCTCCGACAAATTGGCATATGAGGAACTTGAGCTAATCCGAACTGGAAAAGACACACCCTCAACAGCCGATATGAACAATCAAAGCCGCGAGATGTCTGAAACTTCAGACACCTCTTTGATCAAGCGACCCAAGATTCAGCACGACTTCAGTCTATTCTTCAAGCATCGTAAACCAGATAAAGTCCAAGAAACTTATGAACTTTTGCTCAAAGCTTTGATTACTGGCCATGTGCCCTTTTGGTTCCTTCAAAATCCGTCTTTCCAAGCTTTTCAACAAAGTATCTCGATTACACCATACACTCCTGCCTCCCGATTCATCATGATGGATACGGTTCTTCCTTGACTTCATGCTGCGTATTCGGTCAAAACCAAGGCTGAACTCAAGCAACAAACCAATCTCACCATCTCGCTTGATGGATGGTCTGACTGCTCACGCAACAGTGTCTATGCTCTCCTCCTCCTTTGTGGTACAAGTTTCAAAAAATTGATCGATGTATTAGATCTTGATGATGTTCGACACACCTCTGAAAACATCTTGGTGGCTTTGAAAGACGTCCTCGATGGACAAGGTGTCACCTGGGAACAAATCGGTGCCATTGTCACCGATTCTCCTAGCTCAATGATCAAATTACGTGTTGGTTTCAAATGTCCCTTTATTTATACATTAACATTTCCAACTGACAATGTTTCCTTTACACAAAATGGTGAACACCGAGTTCAATCATGTTATTCCATTGGCATGTTGCTTACATGTATTCAATCACATTGCAAAAAAGGTGGTTGCACATGTGGATATGAAAGGAACGGTCGAAATCGATCGAGCACTAGTTAACTTTTTCAGCTCGTCAAGCTTTTGGAGTCACAAGCTGTTGAAATGGCGAAAAAAAGAGGGTGTTGCTCATGGTCTTTGTACATTCTGTGAATCTAGGTGGTATTCAATGGCTAAAGTTGCAATGTCCGTGGAAAGCCACGAAAAAGGATTTCAAAGCTGTCTTGCGATGTTAAGGGACAAATCGGTACCGACTTCGAACATCAACAAAAACATCATCATTGCAATTGAAAATCGCGATCATTTTACCTCAAACTCAATCCTGGTTAAGCTTCTTCGACCTATTGTGAATGCTATCGGCCAATTAGAAAAAGCAAACACCTCAGTTGGAGATATTTGGAAGGAGATCGGTACTGTCTATCAGCAACTTCTAGCGATTGATCTTTCCAGCTATCCACGATTCGAACCCTTCAAAGCTCACTGCTTGCAAGTCTTACACGAGCATGCCAAACTATTCAACGAACCAATATATATAGTTGGATTCTTCTTAAACCCTATGTTTCGTCAAGTTGCTGTTTCAAAGGCCTTTACAATCGATGATATAATCAAGATGATCATATCTTTAGCAAAATCCTGGAACTACAAGAAGGCTGATGCCTTAAGCCTTCGTGAGCAAGTGTTACACTACTTTAGCGGTGTTGGAATATTTCGTGTTTCAACAAAACGTAAGTGTATCTATTTTTCTTTGTAATATTTCTATTAACTGATATGTTTGACACTACAGTTAACCACCCAATCGACTTCTGGCTTGCTCTTCCAACAACTCCACAAACCTTTCAACTCAAAACCTTTGCGATCCGAGTGAACGAGCTTGTTGCCCATGCTGTAGGCGTTGAAAGCATATTCTCGATGATGGGTGCCACCAAAACTAAAAATCGCCATTCCATGAAGATATCTACTTTAAAGATGATCTCACAAATCGAGCTCAGTGTGAAGGATGAGCACGCCGCTGCTAAAGTCTATCAAAAAGATGTTGAGAAAAGCAAGAACAACAATGACGACACTCACGATGGAGCAATCTTCACAGGAATTGATGATTTACAAGAATTTGAGCAAGGAGTCTTTGCCCTTCATGCTTTGGCTGAAGAGGAAGACGATGAAACTCGTGACCACTGGGGATTCATTGATACCCTTTTTGATTTCACTAACTTCACTCGCAATCCAACCATAGACTCGATTAATAAAGATACCTCTAACACTCAAGGAGAGAGCGATAACGAGTCATGGGACATGGATGATATATGTATTTGACTACTCCAATAGTCTTTATATTTTGTTATATTTCATTTTATTTGTCTCGCGCCTCAGCCAAACTGATAGTTACTTTTTTTTGTCTTATTAGGGTGTTTTCCTACTTGTCTGACAACTTTTGCGACCCCAGCCAAACCCCTGATAGTTGTTTTTTGGCTCAATACATGTTTTTTTCTCGCTCCTCTGGCGCCTTTCGCGCCCCCAGCCAAACCGGGCGCGCCCAGCCTGTACAGGCGCGCCTCAGGCGCTCCCTTTTTGAAAAGTCGCGCCCACCGCGTGACACAAGTGAGCAATGAGAGCTGACAAGTGATCACACAGAAGGGAGATGAGTGGCTCAGAAAATTCATTCAGGTGTCGAGGTTTGGATCACATGGGATTGTTAAGAAATATCATGAAGGTCACGTTGAGCAGAAGAGCAATCCATAGTAGATTTTTCGCGCTCTTTGTGTCTGACCACTGTGTTGAGCCTCAAACTTAGACAAATCCTGTGGTCTTGTTTGTATGCATAAAGAGATGAGCTTCCATCCATGCCATTGAAGAACTGCCCCTAAACAGGCTGGCAGAATAGCCAAAGAGAGAGGAGTCGAGCGTCACCACATATCATCATAGTACAATTTATACACAAGGAGTGAAGTAGTGCAAAAATCTTCTTCGAAGAACAATCAATGGCAATCATGGAACATGACCCAAAGCTCTGTTGTAGTTTGATTCATTCACAAGATATTACCAAACAGTGAGGGACAGTGATGTGACTTCTCAAGAATAGGATAAACGGCAAAAGATATAGAACGTGTCTTTCAAATTCTATTATTTAACACCCATTTGATCATCATCCTGATTATACTGACTGATCTTGATATTTATATACTAAATTTCATTTATATTTGAAATTTGATAACCCTACCAGAGTTATTTCGACTTGGCAATGCTATTTGAATCGACAGATACCAATGTAACATGTTTGGCGAATGATTTGAAGCAAAACAAGCTACTGAATCTTTCTGGTTTATCAAAGTGGGGTATCTCTTTTGAATCATTCTCAATTAACATACTTGAAGTATTTGGTGGGACATGAATGATTGGTAAAATCATAATCCATTCTTGTGTCAAAGAACCATGTGATTGATATTTGGGCCAAAAGTGGTGTCGCTATAGAACTACATACTCCAAATTGATCAATTAATATAGCTGTCAATCCATTTTCTTTGATGTGGTCTTATTTCTTCAGCACGGGTCCCATTTGAATATCTTTTAATCCGATTTAATTTGGTGAATTGGGATGGACAAAGCTCTTCAAAAGGTATGATGAGTCAGTCCAATCAATCGAGTTTGAACTCCTCACCGTGAATTATTGGGTTGTGAATGTATGGATGATGTTCATGAATTGATTAAAAATACCAGAGGCCGTGGGACTTTGTTAAGTATGACCAGGAGCAGTGGAGGCTACCGGCTGCTACCGGGCAAAGGTTCGTTGTTAAAGTTTACAATCTGTCGGTGAATTAATCCTCAGATTGATTTGTGTATCATGTGATCCGATGATGACCTCATTGATGACCATGACGCCATTTCGCATAACAACAACACCTTGGTTTTACCATGAACAGATTGGAGAGGTTGTCGGTTAGATATAAATTACCTTGACTTCTCCTACTCTTTTCTCTTCTTTCATCCTTCCTATTCCTCGCGAATTCCTTGATCTCATCCTCTCACAAACTTTCTAAATTTCCATTCAAACCAAACTTCCCAAAATGTCTTCATCAAATGAACCTTCAAAAACTTCTGGAAACTTCAACAGCATCGTTGAGTCTCACTCACTTTCCTTCGTACTTACAAGTTGAAATCCTCATTTCTTCGCATAAGGCTGATTAATTGCACTTTATAACTAGGTGGGTGGTTTGAAAGAACAAGTCGGAGCTGCTGTCGGCAACCAATCTCTTGAAACATCTGGAGCCGAACAAAAAGCTAAGGGAGACGCTGAGGTATACGTTTGCCTAACTTGTTGATGTCGGGTTTGATTCTAACCTTGAGTTTGTCTACTGATAGTACAAGGCAGCACAGGCAGAGGGATACGTTGAGGGCACAAAAGACCGAGTAGGTGGAAAGGTGAGTTTTCAGAAGCCTCACCATACAAGACATGGTGATACAAGTGTACTAATGATTTGAGGTCACTCAGGTTGACAACATCGTGGGCGCTGTGACGGGTGACAAATCTAAGCAACTTGAGGGACAGGCCCGCAATGTATGTTTCATGAGCTCTTGCTTCACGCACTTTTTGAGCCCATCTAACTTTCTTGTTTTGGAATGGGTGCTTTTAGGAGAAAGGAAATGCCCAACAAGAGCTCAACTCTTAAAGATGATCGAAACTAGGTTAATTTCTTCATTATATTTCTCGATAGTTTCTGTTGAACTACTTTTGCTACGTGTTTTATTACAAGCAGAATAATGTCCTATCTAGAACACCGTTCTGAATCGCATGGATGAATGTAATATATACAATGTCTGAGTTATGACCTTTGAAATCTTCAATTATTTGGTACTGCATCAAATTGAGACTGTAGCCAGATCGTGGAGAGAGTCCCTAACACCCGAAAGGTCGTTGTGCTATAGTCAAATGACGCAAGAGTGGGTCTTTTGAGTCAGACAGCTCGTTCTCTTGAATAGACTTACACGCGCTTTCAAGATTCAAGTCAATTTTGCAAGATCGTACAAGGTCTATCGTCTTTGTCTCACCAATGAACTAAATCATGAGGGAAGTGCTTGGTTTGAACATAACCTGACAGTCAATAGCAGGCCAAAGGGCTGACCCGAATTGATGGGATTGACGATGCACGAAGCTGACCCTACATATCTCTCGTGAGCCTGTCAAACAGGACTATCATTCTGTTGCGTTGTTGTAGGCCATGTAGATCAGTAAATTCTTAATCCCATGTGTTGCGTCAATTATCGTTTCATACATTTTCCAACAAGGCCTCATTTTCTCGCATCGAACTGGAGTGACAGTCTGAGACGCTGGAGTGCGAGATCTCAAACCGGCTTGCACGATGTAATGTAATTAGTGCATTTGTTCTCTTCCTAGATCTTTCGAATTTCTCCTTCAGGAGTTTATAGGAATTTGAGAGAGATGGATTCGTTTGATTTGTGATTGGGAGAAGCGCGCATCTGGATCAGTTCGAACTGCAGAAATCAGGCCGTTTCGAAAGTGGGGAGAGGAGGTAATGAGGGATTGTCACAATTTTGGTTCTTTGTATGCTTGGAGGAGATAAGCTTTGGAGTGGTTGTTTATCGTTGTTCATGGGATTCGAGGGGATAAGTTGTAATTCTGACGCGCTGCTGGTCTGAGTTGCACAAACCGGTATGCCCATCGGATTCGAGCGCATCATCAGGGGTTTCACCTCAAGACTCACGAACCAGGTGGCTGATTGTCTCAAGTTGCGGTATCGAACAAAACTGTTTGGACGGATTTTTGATCGACCACCTCGATATGCATCGTGTTTCCATATCCATATGTAGATATCTTTCGGGATAACATTCGATGGAACAGTCAACCGTCTATCACTCAGACCCTATGAAAAGCATCAGTTTCTCGATCACTCAAATCGCGAGTCTCATGACTTACGGATTCATGTTGAAGTTCGTTTCTAATTTCATACGTTAAGGTACTTTCTTCAGAAACCGCATGCTGAATCTCATGCGTTGAAGTGCTCTCTTTAGACTTCACCACATCGGTCCCACAAATTTGGCGAGGAAGGGCTCCCCACACACCCAGAAGACGAACGATATTCGAATTATCGAGGGCAAAGTGGAGACAAAGGCCGAGATTTGTCACTTCAAGGAACTTTAGGGATCTCTCCGGTGTTTCAAAAAATGGGTAGGTGACCTTATATAATCGCAGCTTCATCGCGCCCAATGGAAAGCTTTCCCCAACCCACTCGCCTGTTTTGTACTCTGTCTACCTAGGCTTACGTTATGGCTCCATCAGAGATTTTAGTTCGCAGATCCATTATCCATTTTGAACACTCAATTTGAGAAATACAAAGCTAACTAGCTATGCTACTCTTTTGGATGGTTCTTGACAGATTGGAAGCGAAACGATGATGGATTCTGTGAGGGCAAATGGATATCAGTGAGCGGATCGATATCAGTATTTCTGTTTACCTAGTGTTGTCCATCCACGCCGAGAGCGAACACTATCTGACGTATCTTTCTTCCAGGAAACCGCCAGGAAAGATAGGAATGGTCAAGCCTGGGAGATACTGCACTCGATATTGTGAATAAATTTCAAGCAGAAGGTTTCAATTACTTGAAATTCTGATAGATTTTTTCCTAATTCTGATCGATTTTTCCCTCTATCACGTCAACATCTTAGTAAACCAAGAGCTGCCAAAATTAAAATTGGCAGAGAAAGGCATCGATGCTGATGGTGCATATCAAATCATCCATGATGTCAGTCTTCTTATCTCTTGAATTATAAGATATTCTTTAAGCTCGTAAAAACTGATGCGGTCTTTGTCTCTTGGGAGATATCATCAGATTTTGGATGGGGATGGGAAGGAAAACACCAACTTGGCGGCCTTTGTGCACACCTGGGCCCCAGTGAGTCACTCTCCACGTACCTCTTCTGAAAAGCGTGCTCTGGTAGTGTTTGTAACCTCTGTCTCCTTCATTATAGCCTCAAGCGACAAAGCTATGCATGGAAAACATTGGGAAAAATTTAATCGAGCAGGTTTGTATCACGCGTCCTTTTCTTTCTTCATAGCAGTGCAATCATAAATTGTCTTTCGCGTCCTGATATATTTTGTTCGGCTTTAACACTTGATCATCGGTTAGGATGAATATCCCAAGACAGAAGTAAGTTTTCCTCCACGGTCTTGGGATCTAGAAGAGGATCAAAACCTCCTTACAGCCTAATTACCTTGTAGGTTCTACATGGAAGATGTTTAAATATAGTCGCAGACTTGTGGCATGCACCGCAGTCTGTAGATGCTATAGGTACGAATTACGAAATTAGTATTTGAATTACTTCAGATCGGAAGCTCATTTTTTGTTTTGGATAGGTACTGCAACCACCGGATCCTCGGAAGGTGTGCTTTTGGGTGGCTTATGTATGAAGAAAAAGTGGCAAGATAGACGTAGAGCTGCTGGAAAGTCGTTGTACGAGCCTGGTCCGAATATTGTGATGGGTGCAAAGTAAGTCATCAGAATCTCAGTCGCAAATTCTACGAATCTTTTCCTTTGACTTATGCATAACGATGAACTACAGTGCTCAGATCGCACTGAAGAAATTCCCTACTTATTTCGATGTCGAGATGAGATTGGTGCCTGTTTCGGCAGAAACTAACTATTGCCTTGACCCAAGAAGTGCGATGGAATATATGTTAGCTTGACTTCCATATCACAAAGTTGAAAATAATTCACTTGCCGCTAATCTAACCCTCCTCACATTTTTTTCAGCGACGAAAATACTATCGGGATGTAAGCGTTGTTGATCAATTGACTAATGTTTTATACTGATGAGTTCATTTTTGATCTGCCCTCTAGTTTTATGATCCTTGGTAGCACGTATACAGGACATTACGAACCAATCAAGGAGATGTCAGACATCCTTGACATCTATGAGAGTCAGACCGGAATCTCAATTCCGATTCATGTCGATGCAGTGAGTACAAACAATTACTTTCACTTCGCTACCAGTTGCAATAACAGATGCTTACACTGTATGGCATGATGTGTAGGCTTCCGGAGGGTTTCTTGCTCCTTTTGTTCATCCTGACTTACTATGGGATTTCCGTATCCCAAGAGTGGTATCGATCAATGCCTCTGGTCACAAATTTGGTTTGACGTACATCGGCTGTGGTTGGGTCATCTGGCGTGACAGTGCACATTTTCCGGAAGATATGATCTTTGAAATGAGATATGTAAGTAGTCTCAAATCATGCAGAATGGCAAACGCTGTGTTTCGGTTCAGAAATGCTCACATACATTGGCCATTGGACTTATCCCTTCAAGCTTGGATCTTTACAATACTCTTTGTCATTAAATTTTTCACGTCCTGCACACCCTGTCATCAATCAATATTTCAATTTTCTTCAAATGGGCTTTGAAGGTTATAAGGCAATTGCTTTGGCAGATTTATCTAACGCAAGGTTATTATCACGAGCCTTAGAGAAAAGCGGGTACTTCAAAGTCGTCTCAGATGTGCATCGCAAGAAGACTGATATAGGAAAGCCCAGAGGGAAGACATTTGGCTGTACTGATGTAGATGTGAGAATAGATCTTCCAAATTGAGATATCTATTCATCGGTAGAAATCTGTTCTGAAACCGCTCATGACTGCAATAGTTCGAGGAATACGTCGAAGCCTTGCCTTTAGTCGCTTTTGGATGGAGTGATGAATTCAAGGCGAAGGTATGTTTTATCGCTCACGTGACCTTAATGCATGATTCTGTAGGTTGTCATCGAAATCACATTTTATCTTGCTCATTTTGTAGTACCCTCATCTGAAGCAGAAGTGGATTCAAAGTAAGCGGCTTTTACCGGTTCACATCTATCTCTAGAAGCTCTCAATTTTGATCATGAAAACATTGGAATGTACAAACTTAGCTTTATTGCGCGCAAAAGGCTGGATCTGTAAGTCATTTCAAACCGATATCTAGCTCCATTGGGCACCAGGACCTTTTAACTCATCCGAGGACTTGTTATTTCTGATTCGTCAGCGCCCAATTATGCACTCCCACCGGATTCCGAAAACGAAGAAGTCTTACGCATGGTGATTCGAGAATCTATATCAGAGGAGCTCATTGGTAAGCGCAAAGCTCTACAGGTATCTCTTTTCGCTATCACCTTGAGTGGCTAGCTGACGTAGTGAACCAGAGCACATTTTCGGGTCGTTGATTGAAATTACAAGGGATTTGGTTCGTAGCACTCTAATTGCTGAATATTTCTTTGGAAGTGTCTCACCCAATGTCTAATTCATGAATCCTCTTTTCCTGTTTACTTTGCATCATCTCAGATCAAAGAAGGTGGCCCTACCACCGCGTTGGGAAACGGTTGGCATGACTAGATCACTCCCTCAGAAATCAATCACAGAAAGCAGGAAAATGAGGTCTTGGAAACATGAAGGAACTTCACATTCAGTATGCGTTGAAGTGAAATAAGAAATTTGGGCTCCTGATCCAGTGCTTACTCACTGGGCTGTCAAGCTGCTCACCAGCGGTGTGATTAGGTTTCTCTTCATCTTCTTATATCTCATGTACGAATTAGGAATCAAATAAGACATGCAAATGCCACATAAACACGAATTTTTCTGTCTTTGAACGATAACTTCATTTGTCAGGTTTTCGAGGAGACACACTTGCGCGTAAGCTCAAAAAAGAATAATCAGGACATTCATAGAAATACAGGAGACTGGAGGAGGGTTAGAAATTTGGAAAATTGTCTCTCTTTTCCGAACAAACAAGATAAGAAAAAAGAAGGCAAACATCCTCCTGTATCCGCACATGACCTTTAAACAAGATAACAAACTTCATATATCACACTTCCAAGGGATAGAAGATATTTTGAGTGCATCTCTCAATACTGCCTGATATTAATGTTTAATTGTCATACAAAATAAAATCTCAAGGAAGTCATTCAGCCGATTCAGAACACTTGGCAAACCCATACAATGGTTCTTTCTCAGCTTCATCTTCATCTCCATCTTTTTCAATTTGTTCATGATGATTTAGTTTCTTGAATCTTCTACTTAAAGCGTTTCGATGAAAAGATTTATCTTGACTTCCAAGATACACCTGGGATGCCATCAAAACCTCATGGGCTCAGGATGGCCGAGGTGTGGTACATGAAATTGACCCTAAAGATAAAATTCAGCGTCACTTTCGAAGTTCTGAAAGTGTTCTCGTCACTGTGTATGATAGATGAAATCTCTGAGCCTGAAAGGTGTGTGAGATGACGAGGTAGACTTTCACGTGAAAGCAAAAGATCGCTTCATCCTTCATCACACCTCCCTATGAACTCAATATTCTTTTAGTAATCACAAAGATTGGAGATGTTGGGAAACTATGCGCAAGAGGTCAAATGGGGCACCACATATTTGGTTTGATGTCAAGGTTTTGTAGTCCACAAACACATGTTTGCCGATGAATTATCAATCACAAGGAGTTAAGCGAAACGAAAATGTGCGCGAAACAATTTATAGGCCTGTCAAGCAAGGAGGCTTTTTGTTGAGAAACACTTCAAAGGAGAACAGCGCAGTATAAATAAGAAAACAGAAACAGAAACAGAATTGTTCATTGTATCACATCAAAATCATTTGAGTTCATAAGATAAAATCTATAATGTGACACGCGCAGAAGGTCAAAAAATAAAGTCAGCATGAGAACAAATACAAAATGATGAATGATCAATAACAAACCATCATAAAAGTCCAGGAAAAGTCATAAAACGATTTCGAAGCTCAATCTGACCGCTCAAACAGCATTCGTGTCCTAAAATGCAAAGGAGACAGCAGGAGGAGAGGTCAGGATTCAAGAAACATAGGATCAATCCAAAGGAAATGAATTGAAAGACTTACTGATTTCAAGTCTTGCTCATTCAAGGTATATATAGAAGGGCCATAAAGACCGTTGAATCCACTCAGGTAGGAGTTGTAAAATCGATTGACGGCATTTGGGCATCCAAAGTACGAACCACAGTTCCCCCATTGGTAACCACTCCCGAAATAAGAGTTGCAAAGACCGGCAAAACCATTTGTATACATAAGACTGTTATAGTAACTGGAAGTGAATGGCATACCGCCTGAGAAAACATTGTTGATACCGCCAAAACACTTTTGTTGAATAGCTTTCTCCTTGATGCTGCCATCCGCAACAACCTCCTCAGTTCCCGCTCGACGAGTCAAGATAGCGGGAGGATCAAGACTAGAAGATCGCGTAGGTAAAGCCACAACAGCCTGGAAGACACACAACAAAGATAAGAGTGGGAGAGTGAAATGCATGATGAGATTGGTTTGTAAATGAGCTGATTAAAGACTAATTGAAGATTTTGATGTTAATAGTTGATAGTAAAAGGTCGTAAAGCTAGCACAGTTTTAGCAAGACTTTTGTAGTGAAGAGTGGATTGGATGAGGAGTGAGAAGGAATGAAAAACAAGCCTTGAGGTGCTGCTTTTATAGCCGAATCCTTTTGTCATGTTGAGTGATGAGGCATTGTACATCCTGCAGCTTTCACTCTGGTGGCCCCATTCGTCCCGGTGCGCTCCAAGTGAGGAGCAAGTAGAAAGCTACCCACCCACCCGGCCGATTGGTGGGAAGCTCCTGAGTCCTGCCGGTGCTGTGCTGCCAAGAATACTCCTTCGACCTATGACATCTATGTATTATACACCACGGTCCAATCATGACATCGGGCCAATATCAGGTGTTTTTTGCAACATCGGAAGGAGATGTGGCTGATTTCGGTTGATTGCTCACAGAGGAGGTGGAGGAGGTTGCTCCGATGAGAAGAGCTCAAGAAATTGCTTGACACCTTCCGGCGCCACCTCCTGTCAAGGATTCAGTTAAGAGATTTTTTTTTTTTTTTTTTTTTTTTTTTTTTTTTTAAGTGCTTTTGATTTCACATATTGCACTAATTGACTATTACTTTTTCTAAAATGAATGGCACCCCTGGCCCGAGAAAAAAATATTTTTCAGCGCCGCAGTCCCCGCAGCCGGTGCAGTGATGCATACAGAATCCAGATCAGCTGGCTGACGCGGCCTGCTGAGCACTGTAATTGGCAATCACTCACCGAACTCCCTCTACAATTGGCTTTCAACACCCACTTCCTCGACATTTTTCCTGACGCCTCAAACCAATTGCTTCATCGATCACACGTAAGTCGTCCTATCAGCTTTCTAGCACACCTATTCCACGTTGACTTATAACCTTTTTTCTTTTTCTTTTTCTTTTTCTTTGACTTTGACTTTGACTTTGATTTTGATTTTCTCTTCTTTTTTTGACCATGTAGATCAAAGACTACCCCAACTCCTTGTTCAAACCGACACCGTCATAAGCAAAGATGATACTCACTTTTGAGATGATTTCAAGTGATTGAGGGTGGTTATGAGTGATTTGGGGTGGTCTCGTACTTGGCCTATCTCTGGTACCAGACCACCATTTCCTTTTTTTTTACAAAAAATGTGTCCTTATGATAAGTTTTGCTCTAGGATATCATAACTCATGGTTCCTGTTAATGACTTTTCAAGTTGTAGTAATTGATGCTTATGCTAGTATTTGTTCTCAGTTCTTATTTGTGGTTGTGATGACTCACACTTTTTGTTTTTGTTTTGATCAATGCAAGTTCACTGTGTTCCAAAAGTATGAGCCTACAAACTGAGAAAGTCCCATTAATCTCACTTATGATCCAACATAAATGACGCCAAACAACTTATAGTTACTCAAGCAGAACATGATCCAGCTTATTGTCTTTTTCATTCTTTGTCGCATCGACAAAAAACTTTCAATTATATTGATAATCTCAATGTTTTTCAATCAAATCTCACTAAAATAGAGGATCCAGTATCTAGTTCGTTCATCCTAAAATCTTAACTGAAATGTTAAAAGTTGTTCAAATAAATATGAACAATTTAATCTGATGTTTTGTAGATAAGTTTGGTTTTGAATGGCAAATCAAACAAAAGTTTCCTTCTTTGCATTGATTTCTGAGTCAGACAGCACAAAAATCAAGAGACGTTCAAAAGTATTAAAGAGATTCAATAAAAAAGATACATCGGGTAAAGAAACAATTGTGATATCAATCCGATCAACAGAATGATCGTGTTCGTTAACTAGATAATAAAAAATTCAATTAAATCAATGAGATCTCAATCAAATGCCCATCCCTTCTCCGTGACCTGTAGCAAAACTAGACATATGACGGTCTCTGTTTGAATCGGGGTAGTCTTTGATCTACATGGTCAAAAAAAGAAGAGAAAATCAAAATCAAAGTCAAAGTCAAAGAAAAAGAAAAAGAAAAAGAGAAAAGGTTATAAGTCACCGTGGAATAGGTGTGCTAGAAAGCTGATAGGACGACTTACGTGTGATCGATGAAGCAATTGGCACTACAAGAAAGATAATATTTTCTGGGCAGAAAATTAAATTATTGATACACAAAAATATTGAGAGGCCAGGAGGAGAGCAAAAAATGAATAAAAATATGCATCTTGTTCCCTGCGTTGAGAACTTCACTCCGCATGTTTTTCCGTATTTTTACAATCCATATTGATAAGTGTACTAACAATCAACCTTCACAATCATCCAATTACAACCTGTAACAAGCACTGAAATTTGGCTCATTAGTGTTTAGAGAAACTTTTGATTTCTGAAAATACTCATAACTTTTTCAATTCCGGTCCAAAACGCTCGATTTTGGGTGCATTGGTAATCTGGAATTGTCCTCCAAATAGTTCATAATAGGACCACACAGCATGCTGGTCTTTTAAAAAAGATATCATCTTTTTTATACATTTGTACATACAGATCCATAGAATGATTGTCATACTAGCTACATAGTTCTTGATCTTATGAAAGTTCGAGAGGAAGAGTTAAGCTTTCTAATGCACTTAAAATCGAGTGTTTTGAGGCAGATTTGACAAAGTTATAGGTGTTTTCAGAAATCAAAAGTTTCTCTAAACACTAATGAGCCAAATTTCAGTGCTTGTTACAGGTTGTAATTGGATGATTATGAAGGTTTATTGTTAGTACACTTATCAATACGGACTGTAAAAATATGGAAAAATATGGAGAGTGAAGCTCTCACCGCAGGGAACAAGATGCATATTTTTATTTATTTTTTGCCCTTCTCCTGGCCTCTCAATATTTTTGTGTATCAATAATTTAATTTTCTGCCCAGAAAATATTATCTTTCGTGTAGTGTGGTTTGAGGCGTCAGGAAAAATGTCGAGGAAGTGGGTGTTGAAAGCCAATCGTAGAGGGAGTTCGGTGAGTGATTGCCAATTACAGTGCTCAGCAGGCCGCGTCAGCCAGCTGATCTGGATTCTGTATGCATCACTGCACCGGCTGCAGGGACTGCGGCGCTGAAAAATATTTTTTTCTCGGGCCAGGGGTGCCATTCATTTTAGAAAAAGTAATATGTAGGACTACTGTAAAAACTAGGAGTATTACAACTGCTTCTGAGGTGTCTATCATACCGGACTACCGAGCCTGTATCAAAGATGCTGAGTGAAAATGAAGCGCGCCCGAAAAAAGGAAAGAACAAAATGTACAAAGAATTTAGAAAAGATAATAGTGAAAAACATAGCATAAATTTTGAGTCTATCATTATGAGATCAATCGTCTAAGTAAGTCTTAAGATGCGTAAATCTGCCTGTTTCTTGTATGAATTGTGCTAAGTACGGGAAGACTTTGGGTGTGTCTAGGATGGCGCTGGCTGAGTTGATGTTAACTTTGATCTTCTCTTTCTTAAGTCTTGTTCTAAATTTTTGGCGTTGTCTTGAATATTTCTTGCAATAAATCAAGAAGTGTGCCGGTGTTTCTGTTGCTGTACAACCTTCGCATCTGTCGTTTTCTTCAACTCCTATCCTGTGTAGGTGTTTCCTCAGTGGGCAGTGCCCACATCTGAGTTGGAATATTGCCGCCGCATGACCTTTTTCTAGATTGTTCAGTGCATCAGTTATCCATTTTCCCTTAGTTTTATATGAAGCTTTAGGGGAAGCCGCTCCCCTGGTATGGTATAGATTTCGTGTGTGACGTAATAGACTTCCCAAGCTATAAGGCAGCATCATACGTTCAGACTCGCCCTCCGCTGCTTCCTTTGCTGTGATGTCGGCTCGTTCGTTTAGCTCAATCCCCTCATGGCCTGGTGTCCAGTAGAGTCGGATTTCGAATTGGGGAGGAATTGTCCTGTGGGACTTGAGAAGGAATCTTGTGAGGTATTGTAGCGATTTGGGTTGTAGGGGTTTGGCGAGTAGGTCGAGCGCCGCTTGACTATCACTAAAAATTGCCAGTGACGAGAATTTGTCAGGATCTTTATCGACAGCTTGTTTAAATTGGACCAAAGCAATCATAAGGGCCATAGTTTCCATTTCGTAATTTGATATTCCTTCTATTGGTCCATAAGCGTGACTGGCGGTCAGCCCATCCATGGCTATTGCTGCTCCACCTCCATGATCTGGGATAAACGACCCATCTGTGAAGATCACACAGGCTTTGCGTTCTATTTCATCGTTGATCTGATCTGGGATCCTTTCTACAACTTCTTCTCTTTTGCTGCCAACGTTATCGACCTCCCATCGTGGTTCTACCCACGGAGGTTCCGGGTAAGGGTAAATCGTTTCTATAGTGTTGTTAAATGGTAGGATAATGTCAGTACGGCGTAGTAGTCTATGTATCGGGCTTTTGTGCGTAGCTGGTATTCGTGCTAGTTCGTGGTGTAAGACTTGTCGTGTTGGATGTGTTGATGGTGCCGTAAAGCGCTTGTAAGCAAAGTTGTGATGGTATCGTATGGCTAAATCTTTAAACGTGATCATATCTGTGTCATGATGCATCTGGTCTGATGGTGAGCTTTTGAAAGCTCCCAGGATTAGCCTGTTTGCACCGTTTTGTAGTAGACTGAATATCTTGGAGACTTTACCTTCAGTTCTTGTGTTGAACCATACAATGCTCCCAAACAGTATTTGGGGCTTCAGGATGGCCGTTATTAATGTCTTCGTCTCTTTTGCGCTTAGGCCATGGTAGCATCTACTGATTCGGCTGAGTTGTGCTAGTGTTGCTTTTCCTCGTTGGTGCATACGTCGAATGTGAGCTTTGTACGACAGCTTGGGATCTAGCCACAGGCCCAACCACCGGAGTTCGTCTGTTTTTGGTGTTAATACCTGGTTTCCAAATAAGAGTTGGGGGTTAGTATGTTTGCGATGTGTGAAGTGCATGACTTGGGCCTTTTTCTGGTCGAAAATTGCTCCGTGTCTCCTTCCCCACTCAAGAGACCTATCCCCTTCTTCCTCTAGATCCAGGATGTTGAGGTCGATGTCTTTGTTGGCAACTAGGTGGGTCACATCATCAATAAAAGCTAAGGAAATTCTGTCAGCTTGTAATGATATATCATTGTCGATTAGGAGGGAAGAGTTGTATAGAATGTATAATATCACCAAGAGCGGGGATCCCTGCAGTAGACCATCTTTGATTTTGAAAACATCAGAGACGTAGTCCTGTAAACGAAGTTTAGTGGTTCTGTTGCTAAGAAAAGAGTCAATTTGTTTGACAATGTAGTTCGGGCATTGTTTCAATCTAAGTGTGTGTATGAGCCGGTTTTTGTGTACTGATGGATAAGCAGATTCAACATCCAAGAATAAACCCGTTACTACTTTACCTTCTCTCCATTTGTGATGAATCCAAGATGTCAGGAGAACAAATGCATCATCTGTGCTATGTTGATGTCTTCCGCCCATGTGTCCAGGAGCCAACACATGGTGGGTTTCTGCCCAGTGTGCCGTCCTCTTGGTCACGATCGTCTCCAGTACCTTCCCGAAACAGCTGAGAAGCGCGATGGGTCGATATGCACCTGCTTCAGAATAATCATCTTTGTCGTTTTTTCGGAGTATTGCCGTGGTAGCTGTTTGCCATGCTGTAGGAAAATGACCGGATTTCAGGCACGCGTTGAATAAAGTGACCAAAATTGGTAGTAATAAAGACTTAGCTAGTTTTAGGATCTCGTTGGGAATTCCATCTCCTCCTGCTGCGCGTCTAGATGGGATTTTCGCCAGTATTTCCATGACTTCGTGGTTTGTTATGGGCGGGTGGGTGTGCTCGGTCAACTGGTTTTGAATTTCCGTGATATCAGATTCTTCACAGGCATTGTGTACCACTGAAGTTCCTTTAAAGAGTAACTCAGCTTGTTCGCCTTTATCCGTTGCTAACGTCTTATCCGGTCTGTATAAGGGCGCTACGGCGTTCGTGGTTTGGGTCTGTGTGTATCTGAATGCTTTGTAAGATAAGCTTCCACTAGCTTTCGCTAGGAAGGACCTCCAGTGGTTTCTCTTCAGTTCGTTGATGGTGTTTCTAACACACTCATTCCATTCCCAATAACATTGTTTAGCTGTTTGACTATTGCTCAAAATCATCCACCTACGTGCTCGGTTCCTCTCTTTGACAATGGGTCTCAATTTTTCCTCGTCCCACCAGGCTTTGTGTCGATGGTTGCAGGTCTTGACGGTTTTTCCTTGACGTTGAAACGTTCCCATGATGGTGTCTGTAATAAATTTAACTCCTGAATCAATTTCTTCCACAGTGTTGATGGAGTTTGGGAAAGAGCCTAGCTGGTTTTCTAGGTCATCACAAAAGCTGGCCTTAGCCATTGTTTCGAACCTGGCCGTGTTGTGGAACCTTTCAGGTAACGGTTGTTCGAGTTGTAGTGTTGTGAGTAGTAGTTGGTGGTCAGAACCGTAGTTCTCGCTGCTGGTGATTCCTCTGATTAGGTGTTTCGTTAGTTCGAAGTTGATCCAGGTCAGGTCGATCGTTGTGGGTCTAGCATTCCTTGCCCGTGGGTAGAATGTCAGGATGTGGTTCTGGGAGTTGAGCTGGAAACCTGAACTACCACATATCTTTATCAGTTCTTTAGCTAGTGGGTGTGTGTGTCTATAGTTTGATGGGTTCCATTTGGGATGATGCAGGTTACCATCAATTCCCAGGATGGTGGCCATCCTCCTGTTGTTGTGAGCGTGGAGCCAATCCTTCAGGACTGGTAAGCCGGTGTTGTGCGTTGGTGGGTTATAGGCCGCTATAACACGTAGTCTTGGTAGTTGTCCGTTGGGTAGTTGTACTTCAAGGGCTGTGAGCAGGGCTGAGCCGCTAGGAAGTAATGTTATGAGCCAGGACGGAATTCTCTTTGTTACATAAATACCTGTTCTGGGTTTTTTGTTGTACGTCTTTGCCGTGTAATCGTAAGGCGTGAAATTGTGCCACGCTAGATGTGGTGGTAATCGTAAGGTGTGTGGATCAATCCACGGTTCCTGTAATATTAGAATGTCATAAGTTTCATTAGATAGTAAATTAAGTGTTACAATTTTTCCATTAAAGCAGTTCAGTTGTGCTATGAGCAGTGTCGGGTTTTCTGTAGAGTCAATTGGGTTGTCAGTGTCTATCTGGTTTGGCGCTGTCACTGAAGGCAGCTGGGGGGGATTGAAGGAAAAAGGAAGAGAAGGTGAAAAAGGATTAGGCCGTCGTGAATCTGGAATGTTGGTTTCTCTTAACATGATTGTGATGTTGTTTGAGGTAGGCCCTTGGATCTGATGGGGCAGTTTGTACTTGATGCAGAGTGAGCGTATTTCTCACTATTCTTGTCGATTTGGGATTCGGGGTTTAGGATTATGTCTTGATTAACACATCTGACACAATAGGGGCGGGCAGTTTGGGGGGTTTGGCACGTTCGAGAGTCATGTTTGGCACCACAATGTCTGCAAAGTAAATCATTTTTGCATTGCAAACTGATATGGCCGGGTTCCTGACAACGGTAGCATTGTACCCTACTCTTCTTACATGCCCTGACCCTCAAACTGTTCCCTTCAAAGTACACTGAGCCACGAATCATTTTGTTTGTCAGTTCTTTGTCTAGCAGATTAATCAGAATGGAGCCACTTCTCTGTTCTGGGTACGGTTTGCTTAGCCATCTAATTGAATGAATCATCTCAATAGGCACCAGGTTCTGTTCGGCCAGTAATTTCTTGATTTCGGCATCTTTTGCGTAAAACTCCATTGGGACTGAGTCGATGACTGCTGGGAATACGGCCGGGGACGTGATCATTTTGGGGTCAGCCAGGGTGGTCCATAAGCTCCTATTGTCGAGTAGCCAGGTTGCTTCAGCTCGAGTTGCCGTGAACAGTTTGATGCTTCCTGACGGTAGACTAGCCGCTCCTTTAACTTCGATCTTGCGGTCGGCAATCCTGGCTTCGAGTCGGGCCAGTGCTGCGTTGAATCGTTGCATGATTTCAGTGGACTTGACGCCGTCAAAGGGTTTCTTTCCCTCTAGACTCCTGATAATGACTTGACTAGGTCTGAACTCGTTGATGATCTGGTTCGGTGGTGGCGTACGTGGTGTCTGGTTTGACGAGATCTTCAAACCTTCTGCCGCCATAGATGCCCACGTCTGAGGTTCAGCTGGTAGTCCGTTTACGTTGTGTTGAGGTGCCGGTTGTGTCTGTTGTGCGTTCATCAAGGCCTTGAGTTGTTGTTCCAGTCTCTCCAGGCGCGTTGTTGATTCATTCGATCCTTGAATACGTGCTTCCAGTGCGTTGAGTCTCAGTGCTGTTTCCTGCATTGAGATCACTAGAGCCGACATGATTTGGACGAGATTTGCCGGAACCACAACATCTCTGTTTTCCGTCTTGTTGTTCACCGTAAGGTGCTTCCACAGTTCGTTCATAGACAAGTTTTTGAGTCGTAGAGGTGGTTCCTGAGCGGATGATGAGGTGAAGTCCATGTCCAAGTCGCCAGTACTCATCGCGTTCGTTCGCGTGCTAGACGCGTCCGGTCGCGCCCGTTTTGGGTCGAATCGAGTGTCTCGGGTAAGAGGCGGTGGATCAGGTGGCATGGAGGGTTTCTGAGAGCGATATGTGAAGTTTTGAGTGTTTGAAGAAGGATGGAAAGTGGTAAGAAGGTGTTTAACAAAAAAGAGAAGACGCGATTGCGCAGTCACTGCGCAAAAGTTGACTGTAGTGGTACGAATCTCTTTCCCCCTCAGTTAAGAGATGTCAAACACATTGGCCCAATATGGGTTTGGTTCCGCGAAGGCTGACGTACAATTCAAATTTTTTAACAAGAGACCATGCGGGCACGCCCTGGCACGCCCGCAACAGGTGACCAGACACTGGACAGGCTGATACCTTTTTTCAGGGGTTAACAGCTTTTATTGCATACAACACTACCTAAACAAGTTGAAAAATAAAGGACTAGTTTACTTCAGAGAGACGCCCATCTATTCAAATCAGGATGGGGGCGCGCCCTGGCGTGTTTATGCAGAAAGTAGGCGCCTTGGGCGCAGCCTCTCACAGTGCAAAAACAAAAACAAATGAAAAAGATGAAAAAAAAAATCAAAAAATTGCATTTCAACTAAACTTAAATACACTTTAGCTACTGATCAGGTAGGTTGAAGATGAAATATTTGAAGGTTGTGTGTTACTTGAAGCAGTGGAAGTTGAGCAACGAGTGAAATTTGAACCGAATGGTTTAGAAGTCAATTCATAAAGGGTATTTACATGATTGGCATCACAAAAATGGAGTAGAAGACAAAGAGGAAACTTCATAAAATGCAGTTTGCAACAAAATAGACATAGGGAAATCCCCACTTTCTCACTACGGGGCATACAGACTTTTGGGCGCGCCAACCCTGTTTTTGAGATTGTTGGGCGCGCCTTGCACCTAGGTGCATTATTTTTTTTGCACATTATTTTTTTGCACCCCCGTCCTGATATTCAAAGCAAGGGAGTTTGGTTTCTTTTTGGACACCAGATCTTTGTTCTTTTTTTTGACTTACATATGTCTTGTTGTTTATTAGAAGTCCTCATTTTGAGATATCTTGGTGATAGTGGAGAATCCATCCTTTCTGGATTTTGGATCACATTATTGGAATGAATGAATAGGTATAGTGGGAACCATCAAGAGCCACTTAATTGGATAATTTTCCAAAAAGCATTGCCAAAGTCAAAAATATCCCCCAATCCAGAAATCAAGATATTTTTGGGGTCCTCCCATTCAGGGCTCTTCAAAAATATCCTCAAAAGACCAATTTTTGAAGTTCTTGTTTTTTTTTGATTTCCAACAGTCAAGAGTGCACCAGATAAAAATCAGATTGTTGCTGTAATTACAAATTACCCGGTCCGTGGCTTCTTGCCTCTTGATGGTTCCCACTATAGTGATTCAACATTGTTTTTAAAATCACCTTTAGGCTTTTAGTCCACTGGAAGGAGGCAGTGCTGATACCATTACATACACCACAAAGGCACTTTTGTGCAGGAGGTTGTCCAAGTTGTCTGAGATCCACTGCATGGCTCTGTGTCCCTAATTGGGGTGTCTTTTGGTTTTCTGTGAGCCAGATGTCCATAACACTCTCTCAGGATTTTGTGAGGACCATCAAATCTTGGACACCTGATGAGCTCCTCAGAACCCAGCATGACCTGGAAAACCTGGTTGCCGCCAGCCAAACAGTGAAATGTGGATGTATTTACAACATCTGAACCCTGTTGTCTGATAGGGTCCATCAGGTCCACAACGGGTTGTCCCCAACTGTGGTCTGTAAAGACCACAAAAAGTCCCAACACTGCATTCAAACTTTATTTTGAATGAATTGAAGTACAAGGCTACACATTTGAAGGAATGTGTAATTTATTTGTTTATTGAGGAAAAAGTTTGAAGTTAGGCTTGACAGCTTGAGTTTGGTAAGTTCATCAAAGGTTGAATCATTGAAGACTTGGAAGTATAAAGAAAATGTTTGATGGTAGTCAGAGATCAAAAGTTAAAATCCAATAGTCAAATTTTTCCAAAGGTAAAATTCCTTGATGCTGATTTCAGAGGAAAGGTGTGCGCTGTTGGAACCAAATTTCCATTGCTATGTTTCCTTATTTTGTTTTCTATGCTTTGAGTTATATATTCACAATGTGTGAGTCTTAGGGCGCGTTCACTTAAGCAATTTCTGGTGAGAAATCACATTCTGCAAAATTTAAAGTGTCTATTTGGTGGTACATGTGTCATTTTTGCATTAAAAATTGTGATTTCTGGTCAGAAATTCCTTAAGTGAACGCACCCTTATCATTACCAATTAACACAAAGTTTTTACTCACAACCTTTTGATCAGATAAACCTAACCACACTTTGTATCCCTGCTATTAGTTTATCAATTACTGTTCTGAGGAATTTTTCTTCTTTTTTCATTATTAAACTTCCTCAACCTCAATAGAAAATCATCACACTAATATCTCTGGATCCAAACTATCCTCCTAGACTATTGACTGATATTCATGTTGTTTTTGATCTGATCAGGGATCAAAGATCCCTTTATGCACCCAAATAATAAATTTTATGTGTCAAAGGGTATGACTTGGCACACTGAAGCCTTCAGATGGGATAATCATGATGTAAAAATTGGTGTTGAATTTGCAAGCAGAGCGACCTGAAACCACATACAAGCTATATCATTCCCAAGAAATAGAACAAGAACAAAGGTATCATAACCAGACAACAAAGATATCATAACCAGACAACCAAGTACTCAACACAAAGAGCACCCTACTACAGAGCTGAAAACAAAAATACTACATGTGATCAATAGAATAAAAGTGAAAAAGGATCAAGTAAAAACAATTGTGAACAATATCAGAGATCAAGAATGAAATAAGAGATCATGGAAACAGATGGTATGGATGATTGTTCAGGATACAATTGGGAGGCCGCCACTCTGCCAGTTGTAAGCACCTGCATGGTTGCAAACAGATTCTTGTTTTTCCCAGCCCCTTTCCATCACTTCCAACTCTGGCAATGCAACTCCATGTTGAAGCACCCCTGCGTCTCCAGGTCCCCTCAACATGATATTATCCTCTTCATCATCCTACGTGTTGCCCAAATCCGCTAGCATATTATGCAACATCATGCAGCAGCAAACCCAACAAATGGTGTGATACCTATTGGCTCAACTATTCAAACCCAATTGTAAACCCTGCAGTGAATCCCAGCAAGATTTGAGGATTCCAATACAGTGATTGTTTTGCACTCAAGCCTTTGCTAAACACCAGTTGAACTGCTTGTTCCTCTTGAATTCTGCAGCTTGGAATTTGTAGGATGGCACAACCATTTCTGATGGAATGTAGGCAGAACCTGCTATGATATATTCATCTAAAAACAATCCAATCAGACATTGGGAACTATCACACTGGAAACCAAGTTGAGAAAGGGCTGACCTTTGTCAAAATAGTGGTTGGGTTGAGCCTCCATTTCAGTTTTTGAGTAAACCGTGCTGTCGCAGCATGATCCAGGCCAACCTGCATACATTTAGGTAATTCTTCTGTTGCAGTTGCAGAGAATTTGAACATTGAGAGAGTATCAATGTTTGTTGTCAAAAAACACTTCTCCATCACTTCCAGGGCGCTGGAATAGAGGGATTGTAGTGCCATCTACAAAGCCAACACACCCTCAAGCATCTTGGATATAGATTTTTGTTGGTTTGAATTGGGCCAGGAGAGGTAATGGGCACCTATGTCCAGAATGACCAAAATAACTTGCCGGCTACAGTTGATAATAGACCCTTGACCAAATTTAGAATTCCGGGCAAAACAGCCAACAGATGCCCCATTTCTATTGCTACCAAGATGCTGAAGGGTTATTGCAAGTCGTTTTTCCATGGGTGGCTGTGGATTATTGCTGGATGAGACAAATATGTGATGTGATTGAATCATAGATAGTAGCACTTGAAATCCTTCTGGTGTGGGTCACATTGCTTGCCTGAAATCAGTTTGCCTGGTTTGCAGCATGTGATGTAGGTTGAAAGCCGTCGGGAGGGGGGTTTGTATATGATTGTTAAGGTAGCATCTTGAGGTGACCTGAGTGAGCAGGTTTCCCCACTGTTGATCTTGATTGAAAACCTCATTGTACAAGTTGGACAAGGTGGGATGGTCACAGAAAATCATTTCTCCTTCTGTTGGATGGTCTTAATTGGTGGCTATGCCTGGAAAGTGTATGTCTGAGGTTGTGTGGGCAAAGAGATAGAGGATGGTGCGTCCATGTATTGCAGAAACTCTGTTGGAGACACAAGGCATGGTAACAAATAAATAGAAATTGTTGAGGTAACAAATGAATAGAAATTGTCAAAAGGTTTGAAGTATCTGTGTGGGGATAAAATGATGTTTTTCCCATTGGTGACAAATGTATGTTCTCTTCTTGTACACAAAAAACATCATGAAAAAGAGAGGATGGAATTGAAAAAAATGGGCCTAGACTTTTTCCCTTATTTTACAAGGCTGTAAGCCACAATTTTATGCCCGTTCATGCAACCACAATCCAAATTTTTGATGACCCAAAACCTTTAAAAAAACAGATCAGGGCTCTGTGTCAGGCCGTTTGCAACTCTTGACTTGAATTGCCCTATCAGAAGAGAAAAGGATGTAAAACTAAAAGTTACTCATCTGTTTCAAAAGATCATCAATTTCTTCAAAGCCAACATCATCCAATTTACCGTTTATATTCAGTGCTGATAACCTCTTCACAAATTCATCTATATAACCACCCAACCAGTTTTGTTTGTAATATTTGTAATGAGTATCTGACATGGTAAGCCCATATATGCCATTGATGCGGTGAACAACAGACTTTGGAATTTGGATTGAGGAGCAAATTTTGTGAGAGTGGCAACTTGAGGAGTGACTCAAGCACCACATTGGTGGAGTGGTTGAGAAAATGAGCTGTGATGAGGTGTTTTAGTATTCCAGATAATGATTTCAGGTATTATGACATGCCTGATTCTGAGTTGGTTTCAAAATTACCGTCAATCCTTCATAAAGGTGTTGCTTATACATGGTTTAGAGCTGTACATAAGCAAAATAGAGGACAAAGTTGTGGACATTGGAAAAGTCTGATAACAAAGAAATGTGGGGGACCAGTATGGCACCAAAGACAATTGAATTTGTTACATCAAATGGAAATTCTCTTATGGAGGACAAGATATATTAAAATTTCTTACAAACCTCCATAGGAAGATTGATTTGCTATATCCGTTACAAAGTGACAAGGATATTAAAGAACATATCTTAATGAAGCTACCAACTGAGGTACAAGATACAATAAGTATCAGCACAAAGGATGTGGAAGATATATCCGAATATTTGATCATTTGTGAAAGAGTCTTGACAAACCAACAAAAGAATGTTGGAAGATTCAATAACAATGATAGAGATATGTGGCAGAATGAGACCCACAGCAACATCATACTGAAGGAAAATGATGATGTTGCTGCACAGAAAAGAATCAGCATTCTGCTACAAGGGGACTCAAAAGATAGAGTCAGAAATAAAACTTGTCACCGGTGTAAGGCTCTGTGGAGTCCTGGACACATGTGTAACAAGATCAATAACATGTATCTCACAAGATAAAGTGTGGTAGATTTACCGTTAACTTGTGTATCTCTTTGTTTTATTATATGTGAAAAAATCTTTTCTCCTTCAGTTTCAAACCTGATAGGAGTTTTCTTAGGTATTTCTCTGCCAGGAAATTTGCTCTTGTCAGAAGTGTGAAACTTCTTTATTAATGAGATTGGAAATACTGGATGTTTTCTCCCAAACTCCTCTGTCAATGCTACTTCTACTGCATTGCTTCCATGAAATTTTAGTGTTACAAATTGTCCAACAAATTGGTCTTGAAGTTTCTTAGGTCCTTAAAGATTATTAAAGTTTGTAGTAGAGAGTAGAACCTGTTTACCTACTACAAACTTAGGTTCTTTATGAGTCTTATTCCATCTTTCTTGATTATACGTCACAGAATCTCCAATACATTGAGCTGCTTGAGCCCTTGCTTTACCAAGAATATCAAAGAAACTTAAAGATGTTGGATGGAATTCAACTTTTTTATTTTTTATCTGGTCTTTTGGTAATCTAGGACAATAGCCTCTCTCTACTTCAAAAGGTTTCTTTCCTGTTGTGCTATGTATCACAGGGGCAAAAATTGATGCTCACAACTATGTGAGTGTTGAAATTTTTTTGTTTCTTTCCCATTTCTTTTTGCTTCTCAGATCATTATGTGATCAACAGGAACTGAGGAGATGAATCAGGCCTCCCTCAGGCAACATTCCTTAGCAAAGAAGCCTGAGGGAGGGCTGGCCAATCTGCTCACTTCATCTAAGCCCCTCAGCTCATCCTCAGCAGCATCCCTTGACGCCTGCTGAATCCTGATCCAGGGGACACCTGTGGCTGGCTGGGCTTTTGTTTCGGGGGTGGTGACGACGGGACTAGGAATCACCCTAGTCCATGTCACATCACGGAAAGCCCCCCGTTCACAGACGGGACACTGTGCCAAGAGCAGTTGAGGAGATTACCACACCAACGGCTAAAGAGGACAACCTCTTTTCTCGCCCTGATGAGAAATCAACAAAGTCATCCTACTTCGTGTGTTCCTGTTCCCCCCAAAGTGAATCATCCAATTCATCACTTCGTCTCCTCTCATCTGATCTGCTCTCCGTGTCCTAAGATTCCATCTTAGTGCTTTCCGCGCTTGAAAGTCCCTACTTTTCGAACCATTAACACTACTACTTTTGAAATGAGGTCGAGTAGAAGGAACAAGAACTTACAACCGGAATTCACACCAGTACCGACACCACCCGAGTCAGAAGACAAACAACAAAGATCATTCGAGATCGAGACAGAGGAAGAAGAACAAATAAGAAGAGACCGTGAAGATGCTTTAGATGAAATCAGGTCAAGAAGACAGAACAAGAAAAACAAACCGACCGAAGAAATAAACGACGATTATTCAATAATGTTTGAAGAAGAAGATATAGTATTAAACGACAATTCGAACGATGTAGAAGATTCTTCATCCTCAGAAGAAGATAATGAAAGACCTTTGAACGGTAAGATGCATAACCAGTACTCCTTTTCTTAATATTGAACAGTTTTCAAGCTCGTTCCACCTCAGACGAGGGTTAATATAATAGAGCAGTAATATCTACTAGTTCCATCTATAGAACAGTAATATCTACTAGTTCCATCTTCTCCACACGTGAAGAGTTCTTAATACTACTGTTAATCAGAGTCACTTTCATTATCAATAAGAATCCTGTTGAACAGATTCACGTATCTATCTGTTAATCAGTAGTACTAAGTCATATGAATATCTGACAATTGAATATTGTTATTAATAGGTATCTCTGTCGAAGTCGCCAAGATGGCACTAGCTGTGGGTAATACGAAAATCGTTGAACAATTCTTGAAATCCTTGTCCAACGAAGATACAAAAATCAAATCAGCGACCAAATTAACGAACCCTACGAAGAATTACAAAGAAGGACAGGTTTCTACTTCTGGTTTGAGAGCTTTCACCTCATACTGGGATACCCATCTAAAAAGATTAGATATTTATTTCAAATTAACAATTTTCAACGATAAGTGGATTGAATTAGACCATATGGTAGATGGTAATAATTCATCATCTTCTAAAAAGAAAGACAAACCGACGGGCCAGTTAGCAAAGAGCGAATGGTGGATGACTTTTGCAGACTGGACGAGAGCGAAATCGTTAATGTTGAAATATTTGAGAGACATGTATCTCCACGGCCCCTTTGCAAACGAGTAAGAGTCTTGCTTGATTGTTGACATTGTGAAGAAGTGTTCTGATATAAAACTAGTTTGGAGAAACATTTTGAATACGTAGAAAATCTCAGTTTGAGACATGGCTGGGTAACAGCTTTCAGATACGATATCATGGTTAGAACCGATGTTTTATGTAATCGGATAAATGGAGCTCCAGACGATCCAAAAGTCCAAAGAGAAGTATTTCTAGAGGAAGCAAAGGCTAGAACAACCTTACTCCAAGATGGAAGAATTACTTTATTAGACAACCGTACGTAGATCAAATAAGATTAATTTTTATCGAAGATGTACTAACCAATGGTGTTTCGGAAAATTAAAGCATATGCTAAAGGAAACACTAGAGAAAGGTTCAATCCTATCACTGGTTTCAGATACGCTCAAGGAGTCAATCATGATTCGATCGATTCAGATTTGTCAGAAGAGTTAGATAGAAATCAATTGAAACCTCCACAATTCCAAAGAGGTAACACTTATAAAGGACCAGATCGCTTCACTAACGAGAACTTCCAAAGAAACAAAGAGAATTTTAGAAATGAAGGTTTTGTTAATAACAGAAAGAATAATAGGGGTAGAAATTCCAGGAAAGATATCTCACCAGGTCCTTATCAAAAGTTTGTGAAAGGACGAGATAACTATGAACCCAGAGACAAAGGAAAACAAGTGTGAGTAATTTATGGTATAAGTGATTGATATACAACAGTGATTAAGTTGGTTTTGTGTTAAACAGGTCAAGCTCCTTTGGTAGAGAAGATGATCCACCGAGACAGTCAACTTCCAAAGACCATTTGTAAGTCTCTAATGTAGATTGGACCTATTTGTAATTCGAGATCACTTTGTTATAAGTAATAGAAAATAATATGAAATGAATATTATTTGTCAGTGCATTTGAATCGAACTTTTACAATAATTGCCATGATGGAAGAGATAGTGAGAATAATACATCTTGGCCATCGCCGGTCAGATGTGATATGAATATAAATGTGTGGGAGGAACAATTGAAACAATACGGTTTGTTCGAAAAATATGGATATTTAATTGAAGGGTTTAAATATGGTTTCCATCAAGGAGTACCAAGTCATGTAGTGAAAGACCTTAAATACTATTGTCCTCCAAACCATAGCTCAGCAAACAATGCGAAATTCAAAATTGAAATGAATATTGAAAAGGAAATCGCGGCAAAAAGAATGTTCGGACCGTATGAAAAAGAGGAAGTTTTTGGAAAGTTGGGCTTCTTCAGAACTAACCCGTTAGGTGCTGTTGAAAACGGTGATGGTACGTTCCGTCCAATAAATGATATGTCTTATCCTCACTTCGACAAAGATATTAGATCAGTAAACTCGTATGTCAACAAACAAGACTTTGAAACAACTTGGGACGACTTCAAAGTCGTAGCGCTGTTTATTAAAAGATTAAAAGAAGATATTGAAATGGGAATTTTCGACTGGGAAGGAGCATATAGACAAATCCCGACTCACCCATCACAATGGCCTTATCTTGCCATAATGGACTTTAATGGAAGGATTATTATTGACATTATGATAGCATTTGGAGGTGTTGGAGGATGCGGGTCCTTCGGTGGCCCAGCTGATGGTTGGAAGGAATTGATGAAAGCGAAGTTTAAATTACTCAAAGCGTTTCGATGGGTTGACGACAGTTTGATGATTAAGAGAAAAAGCGACACAACGACAATGCTAGATATAGTTAAAGCTAGCGAGAAACTGGGAGTGAAGACGAACGTAACGAAATACGCGGATTTCGCAGATGAACAGAAGTTCATCGGATTCGTGTGGAACTGCGTTAATAAAACTGTCCGACTTCCTGACAAGAAATTGAGGAAAAGAAAGTTAGAAGTTGATCAATTCCTAAGCAAAACGACATGTACAAAGAAAGAACTCCAGAAATTCAATGGGAAACTCAGCCACGTAACGATGATCTTACCCCAACTAAAAAGCTATTTAGTAGAAAGCTTTAGCTACGTGGCAACTTGGAAGTCGCCAGGTCGAAGGACAATTCCAGAATCGATAAAAGAAGACCTACATTATTGGAAGGCTTACTTGGCGGACCTGAATCCGACAAAGATCATCCCTGACCACATTGTAAAAAATGTGGGTTGGGTAGGTGATGCTTCGACCGACTTCGGGATAGGGATTATCCTCGGACGAAGCTGGTCGCAATTCAAATGGCTGCCAGGGTGGAATGAACCAATAGGGAAACCTAGACGGACCATAGCCTGGGCAGAGACTGTTGCGGTCCGCCTAGGTTTGCTAATGTTGAAAGAAAAAATGAAAGATTCACCTATTGGTTTGGCCGCCCTGAAATACTCATGTTTGACTGACAACACCACGACCGAAGGCGTCACAAGAAACCGGAAATCGAAAGATTACTGGGTGAATAGAGAATGGAGAATTGTTCAGGACTTACTGGTTCAGTTTGACTGTGATCTCAACTTGGTCAGGGTAACTTCGAACGACAATGAAGCCGGCCAGCTGTCGAGAGGAATGAACCCTTCGAAGAAGTTAGATCACCTCATAAAGGTAGACATCCCAGACGACTTAAAACCCCTCCTGACACAAGTTTTTCCGCTGATTAAACATCATGACAACCGCTCAGAAGACACTCCGTCAATCCGCCCCGAATATCTTTCGCAAGCTTGACAAAGTTAGCGAAGTGATCCTTGCTCACGGTTGGGCCCCATCTACTACTCGTCAGTACGCGGCTGCTGTACAAAAATACTTCCTTATTCCCCTTTCCTGCGACCGCGGAGGACATCTACCACTTCGTTGTGTGGTCTAGCGATTCCGAAATCAAACACTATGTAATCAGTAACACGACAAAGCGATACCTTACGGGACTACGTATGTGGCACACTTTACACGGCGTTCCCTTTCCCAAACTTGACCTCGATCGCCTTCACATCCTTTTAAAAGCGGCTAAAAAGTTCGATGTGAAGCGCTCAACCCAACCTAGAACTGGATTGACCCTGATGGACCTCAATAACTTGATAACTCGACTAAACGTCGACACCTTGGCGAACCTAACGCTAAGGGCAATCCTGCTCGCGGGCTTCTGGGGCTTAGCGCGACTTGGTGAACTGACGCTTCACCCAGATCACCCAGAGGTGTTCATTCGACGTAGAGACGTATCATTTCCCACGGCGAACACGGCGGTCATCCGGTTGCGACTAGCGAAGACGGCTGCGCCGGGGGAAGATCAATTTTTACACCTCCGTCGCCAACCCAACCACCTCGACCCACTAAAGTCCATCGAAGACATTCTTCGCCTTGATGGCTCACCGGACGACCCCCTCTTTAGAGGATCTTCCAGGCATGTGCCTTTGTCAAAGGGTTGCGTACTAGCGTTACTGAAACACCACCAACCACAAGAAGGAGCCTGCTGGTCCGGCCACAGTCTTCGCATCGGTGGCGCTTCATTACGGGCGAACCTCGGTTGCTCCAAATCGTCACTCAAGCGCGCAGGGCGTTGGCGCTCCTCTGCTTACAAAGTCTATATACATCGTTATTCACCTTCTGTGATGTCAGGTACCCGGTTATTGGCGCGTCATCTTAACAACTCGCGACTTGTAGACTAATATGATCCTCCTTTGTGCGTTTTTGTTCGCGGCTTGTTATACTATATGTTTGTGATGCCACTGCCATGAGTGCTCCGTGAGCTTGTCTCCATGAGAGTGGGTTTCGAGCCCCTTCACAGGGTCTTGGCTCATTTGAGCCTTCGCTCCCTGTAGATGGGTTCGAAGGGTCTTTCCCCCACTCACATGTTCGTAGCTCAGACCGAGAGGATCTGCTTCTCAAACTCAGGATTGAGAAGGGTCTGGTCTGAGCTCTAGGCGCCTCCCGCAGTGTACTGCACTCACTAGCTTGTACAAGCTAGCAAGCGCAGGTCGCACATCCCATGCCTAGACATGTGATATGACTACCTCTGCGCTTTATCCTCACGCTTGGAGGATAAAGACATGGACAAGCTAGCCCTGTGTTGGATTTTACAACACCAACCCTAAACTGTTTCAGGAACAAGGGCAACTGGGACGTCCCCGACAGTGCTGACTGTCAGCTGACAGTAATCACTTTCACATCCCTTTTGCAGACCTTACAAACCCGTGATATCCTCTCAAGTTACACACACTCCTTTCTTGTGTGTCACATCATTGTCACATTTCTTGGATGCACCAGTCACAAGAGACTCAATCAACCTTCAAACCAAGTCAAAGTAGAATCATCTTGTCATCAACAACAAATAACCAATCAACTGTCAAATGACCAAGCAACAAAGACAAATCCAAGTTTCCCTTATATCACCCTACCTCAAATTAATCATGCTCATTTTGATGAGACTATCACTTCAAATCCTTCCTTTGATATAATATATCCACCTTGTGAGTAAAGTTTCTTTGGCTTGGATCATATGCTAAGTCTTACATCAACACATTGATTCAGATTATTTCAACTTTACATGAGGCACGAAATGTGGAGCAAGTCCACAAAGGTGTGCCTCGAGAGATCAAGAGTAAGAATACCTGTAAGAAATGAAATTTGAGGGAGTTAATCTCCCTATCCGGTCATTTGAATTTCCTCTTTGGGAATCAATGTAATGAGTAAGGAAGATACAACATCATCATCCACAAAACCCCTAACGCAAAGAGAATTGGTTAAAGAGCATCAATTAAATATCACGCTACACTTTCCATTTCTCTCTCGCCGGTTTTTCTCTCCTTCCTTGAAGTTTCCAAATTGCTCATTCCTCTCCATCTAGTCTCTACATTTTCCTAATAGTCCAGTCTCACATATTATAACCTAGTCTTAAAGAGGAATCCTTTCAAGATCCCTAGGAAAGATTCCCTTTTTCAATACCACCCCGCCCTCCCTTCAGATGAGAAGAAATGACATGTGTTTCATTTCTTCCCCATTTTGGGGAGACTCTGGCTCCTGCCCACGTCTTTCTAAGGAATGACCCTTGCATGTTCCAAATGGCAGGGTAAAAACCCGCCCCAAAGGAACAGGTAAGGGTAATCCCTTAAAACTAGCCCTCTCAAGACTCTTAGTAGTTCTTGAGAGGGCTTCTAGCCCACACGGGATCCATCCTTAACCAGCACAAGCTGGGTAAAGATGGAGCCATCTTTTAAGAAAGATAATGTGAGTCAGGACTAGTGGACACTATGTTCACAATAGTATGGGCCTCTCTCTACTTGCAACTGCTTGGACTTTCTTCTGTGTCAGTGGAAGTGTCTTCAACCCAAATGTGGCCATTGCACTTGTACTCACTGGAGCGATCAAACCAATGTAGGCTTGTGTTTGAACTCGCGTTATGGGTTGATTTGAAAATATATGATCCCCAGATCTCAAAATCTACTGAGAAAGATCTTTTTGAACTTGGGCTTCTTTCTTTTTTATATTTTGTTCAGGTGTTTTGTCCTTTACGTTTGTGCAGAGGTCAGTCTACTCCCAATTGAACATAGACTTATCAACAACTTGAGTCATGGATCATCAAACTAATCCTTTTGTTATTCCAAAAATCACAGGTTCTTGGTGGTATAGTCGCTTCAGCACTACTTAACGCTGCTCTTCCTGGAAAATTGGCCGTGGATTGTACACTTGGACCCGGTGTAACTCCCGCTCAAGCCATCATTGTGGAAGGCTTCTTGACAACAGCTTTGACATTAACTGTCCTGCTGGTAGATGTTGAAAAGCATTGGTCTACTCCATTTGCACCATGTGCCATCGGATTGGTACTTTTTGCTACTCATTTTTTTGGGGTAGTATTCACTGGAGCTGCCGTAAGCCTCTCAAAATATCAATTCTTCAAGTTGCATCCCAAAACTTACATCAATCTTCTTGAACAGCTAAACTCTGCCAGAGCATTTGGTCCCGCACTGGTGAGTTTTCTTGATGTCTGGAATTGTTTTGAGCGATTACTCACTTCCTGCTCCTCTACATTCAAGTCAATTCATCATCTGACACATTGGTATATTCAATTTATTGGGTAGGACCCTCAGTTGGTGCATTGGTTGCGACTGCTCTTTACCATCTGTAAGATCCACAGCATTTTTCTAAAGAAAAAGCATCCTCAGATGATGGTTTCAACTTCTTCTATTTAGTCTCAAAGCCGTCAATTTATATTCACTCTCCCCTAAGCAAGATTCTGATCAAAGGGACGACTCTCCTGACCTAATGGGAATCAAAGTGAAGATGTGACAAAGAAATAGTTTTGGAAGCTCAGATGGATCTCATCTCGGACCCAGTGGCACAAGAAGGTACCATAACAAAGAAATTACCCCCAGACACTTCAACCAGCCAGGCTACCAGCACTCAGGACCCCCACCCTTCATACCAAATCCCAAATACATGCACCATAGCCCTTATGGAACCCAACAAGAACAGTATCACTCATATGATCCCAACTCTGCTGTCGGATATCCGCTTGACAAACCTCACAAAACTCAACACGGTGGAAACCCAATCAAGTTAGCATATCCAAAGCGCTCCTCTCACCTCTCATCTGGAGAAAAAAATTCTCAGGGATATCACCATCATCATCATCTTCATCATCATCAACCTTCATCAGGATCTAATAAACCTGATTATCCACCAGCAGGCAGCTCAGATGAACCCAAAGAGATTCTGGTTTGGTCCCGTACGGTGTAGTGCCACTTCAGCCAATTGGTTCTCTACATCATCATCATTGCTGAAAAAATCTATCAAAGTTTTAATCAGATAATTTCTTGAAAGACAAATCTGTAAAATATTACTGCTCTTACAATTCACAAACAAAAACTATATAACACTACGCCAAATTGAAAATTTACCGCTGAGTTTAGAAAATTGAGAAGACATAGAAAATTATGGAAAATCTGGGAGGGGTCAGAAAAATATGAAAAAATATTGGTTGGGCCCTTTGGTGCATTCCAATCATCTGGCATATTTTTTCATATTTTTACAACCACAATGCAAATAATGTCAGAAACCCAATTTTGGTCCAAAACTGGCAGGTAGAGAGACAGTGACCTTGCAACACCAACAAAATCATCAATTTTTCTCCAACACATGTAATGTCTTGACATTCTGAATTCCACATTCTGGATCTACAGTTTGTGTGCACAAAAAAGCTGTGTGTCTCCAATAATGGGTGAGATATATCAAGAGACGTACACAGCAGAAACCATATATAAGCATAGAAGTCATAACTACAATGGCTTCAGCACCTTAATAAACCTTGTAGAGACATCATGCGGCTTCCATAAATTGCAAGTGTTCAGATGATTGAACAAAAATACTCATATTTTTGTGCTTGGAGGTTTTTGCCCAAATATTGCTAGTTTTGGACCAAATTTGAGTTTCTGACATAATATCCCCTGTGAGCATTTTGGTTTGGGGAGACTTCAAAAATCATGGCAAAAATATGCAAAAATATGCAAAATGAGGGGACAGCACCCATGAATTGAATCATTATTTTTTCAAATTTTTCTGACCTCCCCTGTATTGGTGATATTTTTCTACAGTTTCAATTTTCTGAACTCAGCGGTAAATTAGTGATCTGGCGTAGTGTAAGAAATGAAACATGTGTAAGATATCAAATGTATTCACTAACACATTCAATCTCTTCTTCTTCTATCTTTTTGTTTTCAAATCTTGATGTTTCTATCTGTCAGCCCTGAGCCCTGATTACACGACCACGGGCTAACAGTACCACATTTAATATTATATTATTGTATAAATCCATAAGTACATCTCAAGGCTCAGTGTCAAGAGCCACATAAACACATGTACGTAATGCATTAAATACGTAACAAACCTAACCCAAGCGCCAACCACAAGTGAGACAAGAATCACACGCCAACCACAAGTTGACGCTTGACCTGTGAATATATAAACCCACCTTCTTCCCTTGATTCATCTCCTATCTTTTAACACATCACAACATCAGAATCACATTACACTTGAAATCCTATAGACAGGATCCTCGAGTACGTGATTAGTTGTGTAGTCTAAAGACCAAACTTGAGCATCACGGGTTCTATTGCTGAGCACCCCGGTATTGATTTCTACAAGCCTTGGGCCATCATATCCTCTAGAAATAAAATGTAAAGCAGCAAATCTTCCTCCCTTATACAGAGTCTAAAGTAGCCTTCAGGATCTTTGGTTAACCAAAGTGTAAAGCCTGCCCCTTGCAGTCTCACAAGGTTAGATCGTACTAGCTCTTTACCACCCTTAATCCCCTTCTCCCTTCTTCAAATCCTCTTCTTAGAGGTCAACTAGCTGTAGTCTTCACTTGTGTGTACCACGTGAATACCACACTTTACCTCCCTTATCACTTTCTTAGTGAAGAGTACACCTAACAGACGTGCACTCCTCACACTATCCTTTTGTTTTATATGCACTTGTCATTAGTCATTGCATTTTTCTTCTTCTTTTTTGTTGTTGTCAGAAAAAGCACCTATTAATTCTTGAAGAAAAAATTGTTCAAGTACTATCTTACCTAACTTTGAATTCAAACAATCTCCAGCTTTCCCTTTCTTTTTTTACTTATAAACCATCGAGTCCACAAAAACTTCATCCTGATCTATGCTGAGAGTTGTAACAACCACATGAGCACATCTTGTGTGGTTCGCTGTTTAGTGAACTCCCTTCTATGGGGTATCAACTCCCTCACCCTGATTTGCCTGGTCAATTCCAAGCCTTTAGTATACTTTCAAGTTGACACTATGTTGATTGAAAAATTTAAAGGCTCTACTCAGAGCTTTCTATCATCCTTTCAGGTCGCGTGTCAATGAGGTCGTATGAATTGTCTGTGACACTGACTCATTGGCGCATATTGTGGTTTATATCAGCGAGAGAAGGCCCCAAAAGTAAGATCAATTTCTGTAGACTGTGGTTGAAGCGTATATCAATAGCAAAGCATATCTTTAGGGTCATCAATCTCTATATGTCAACCAAACTAAGAAGAATCACAAGGAAAAAGTCAGTGTCAAGGGGTCATGAGCATATAAATTCCTACAAGTCAAACAGGCCAAATTATATCATGACAGGTCTTGATAAAGTTCTAACCAAGGAATTTACTTTATACCAGCTGAAGGGATAGCTCTTGAATATATAGTGGCATGGGTGATGGGTGACAGTCTAGATTCCCAAATTAGTCAATGATGATGATGAGAAGATGAACGTTTTTTGAATCAAAGTGAAGTTGAATGAAAAAAAGTTGAATCAGATTGAGAATGATTAAAATTGATTGAAGAATAATTAGTTTGATGATGATGGATTGGAATCAAAGGCAATGGAAATTTTGGTGGTTCTATCTTCTATAGATTCTGTAACCGCTGATTCATTGACCACAGTGATTCAGTTGGGGGTAATCCTAATAAGTTGTGTTGTAATTGTGGTTTGTATCTGCTGATGTCAATGCTGTTGGTGAACTGCTCACAGAAAGGTTGACCAACCGTACTTGGAGATACATACAGGGATGCAGGTTTGAGCAACTCACGCTCATAATCTGGGCGCGGGGTCCGAGAGACTCATGTTGAGTACCACACGATCTAGTGACAACCTAGAGTTCAAGACTCTGTCTGTATGTAAATCTAGGGTTGCCGTGAGGACGGTACTCATTATATATAGCCCCGTCTGCGAGTCCTAGGCAAATTGACCGACTCACCTCAAAGCCCAACTCATGTGTGAATCTACTCTGAGTGAGTAAACTCACTTGTGCTCAGTGCGCGAGTGCTCATTACCACTGCCAACATTTTTATCTCGGATCTCACAATCCAAGGTATTCTCGGGTCTATGCCCTTGGACAGCTCTTGTCTGAGGATTTGATCCGAGCCAATTCATGACGCACAAGATTGCCTCGGATTGAAACCTTGGACAGGATTTATCCGAGGATATGCATCCGATGATGCCTCGGATTTCTCAACCCAAGGCAAGTATGTTGGCAGTGTACTCATATGAGCACTCTCACTGGGGGGGGGGAACTTTGGGGTCACCGGCTGAGATGTAAAGTGTCTCTTAATAACGAAGTGGTGGTAATTCAGGGCGCTCATTTCATAGATTTGTAAAGACAAACAGATGTGACATCAACAAACAAAGGCGCTCATTTCATAGATTTGTAAAGACAAAGAGATGTAACATTGAAATTGTAAATGTATAATTTCTTCGGGCTATTTTCATGTTTTTCTAAAAACAAAGACGGGTCTCAAGTGAAAAAGGATAGAAACAAAAAAGAATCCTAGTCCTCTAAGTCCATGGACGCGTCGTTGTTTGTGAGCCAGTGTCGGATGAGGACCAGGTGACATATAATGTCAGTGTGGAGACGGCCCCTGGAAGGGACGGCTATGTTAAAAAACTCTTGCAACTGAAGCACCCAAAGCTGGAATTGTGAGATGTTGGAGGGCAATTTCAGCCAAAGTGGGAAGCGCGCCGGTCTTTGCCATACGCTGATGGGTGCAGAAAGAGTCAGCTGAGACACTTGAAAAGGATTAAGAAACGGCCTGCCAAAGATTGAAACAGACTTATGGTCCAATACTGTCCCACAGTTTCGTCGGGTAAGACTGGCTCCTTGCCCGAACAGTAACGGTAGACCTCGTCAAGTTTGGCACTTGAATTGTTAATTGGTGTTTGGGTGCCACTGCCCAACAAGGAATAAATGGCCTGAAGTTTGCTGGCTACAGGGCGGCGGTCAGTCACAGGAGCTGGAGCTTTGTCATGCGCGGTTTCGGTAGGGCTTGGTTTCCAGAGCTCGTATTTGTCTCGAAGGCATTTCTTGGCACGAACCTCGATGTCTTCACAATCACAAAATACAGTGTCTCGGTTATAAGGGTTGAGAACAGTAGCCACCAACATCTGATGATTCGTTTCCTCACGGTCCATGTACTTGACAAGTTTCTCTTCGGCGCGTTTGCAAGCGCGACCCCAAGCTCCTGGAACGTTCTGATGCTTTCTCAAGACTTTTTGCAAGGCCCACATTGTGGGAAGAACCCATTGTTTGGTGGGTTTGTTGGATTGGAAAAGTTGAGTCGTGGATTTGAACATCTCGAGTACAGGCCTCATATACTCGATCAATCCCCAGTTGGATTGTGAAATCACAAACTTGGCATGTTTTGGGTCAGAGGAGGTATACAGTTGAATGGATTTCTTGAGCGCTAGAGTTCTTTGAACCTACAAAGGCAAGAGGGATGAGTTTGTCAGTAAAGTTGTTCCTCCTGGTCAGTTGAAGTGCGAGAGAACTTGAGAACTTACTACGTAATAAAAGTAGTTCCATCTGGTAGTTGGGCAACTTAGAGGGAGGAGTGCAGGATCTTGGACGCTATCTCAAATCGTAATGTAGCAATCCAGTTCCAGGGGACTCTTGCAAATGTGAGTGTCTAAAGCTCGGATTCGGCTGACGACAGTGGTCTTCTTCTTCAGATTGGCGCCGGGAAACGAAGAGGAGCTTTGATTTTGGCTTTCATTGAATACGTCCTGAGTAAAATCGAAGTCTTTGATTTCTTCTTGGTGTTCGCCTGTTGAATTAGCCAGCTGTGTCCTACTAGGCAACTTGTCCCGCCCAGCCTCGTCATCCATTGAAGGTAGCTCGTCCGGCTCAAAGGAAGATTGCGTCTCAGCCAGTCCAGAATCCTCATAGGCTGCTATGTCAGCCTCGGTTAACTTGCCCATACCCTTGAGGAAATCCTTGGCAACCAAGTTTATAACATGACACATGCATCCATGGAATCGGGATTCAAAAGGCCAATGAATCCTGATTCCACGGTATTGCTCCCCTAGAATCCAAACCATCGCACGATTCCAAGATGCGTTATCACCCGTGACTGCAAAGTGGTTACGGAGGGCTCCAACGTGTTCAAGCGTGTCCCAATAGACCTGAGCGAGATTTTCACCAGTGTGTTTACCAGCTAGAGTCTGTCAAACAGATCCAAGTGTCAGTAAGCTAGGCTGACAATCGATCAGATGGAAAAAATTTACCTTGAATGCGAGGAGGCGGCGACAGAAGAGGCCCTGAGAATTGAAGAAGAACCCATTAATTGCCATGTACGTGTGAGCAAAGTCGGCGGAAGTCCAGCAGTCCGTGGCCGTCAATATTGATCCAGGAACCCTTGCGATTTCGGCGATCAGCTC
>NW_006768789.1:1088197-1090145 GCF_000204055.1 Melampsora larici-populina 98AG31
TAATATAGATAGACATCTGAACGGTGTTTGCCTGAATCAGAAACTGTCTCATCGCCGTCTTCCTCGTCATGATTCGCGAAACGTTGCCCTCCCGTTTGGGATTGGGAGAAAACTCCCGACCCACTCGCTGGTCGACTGGCATACGTGACACAAGGCGTAGACGTAGGCATCACGCGTGGAGTAGAGGTAGACATAGGGGCTGTCACAACTCGACAAGCGTAAGGAGATTGGGCCGGAGTTGTTTTGTTGGATTGAGCTTTAGGCATGACGTTATCAAAAAAATTGATTGGTCTAACAAAACAGGAGCGAGAGCGAGGAACAGTAAGAAAAATAGCAAAATATTATAAAAAGCGCAGAAAGAGCGAGGAGGGAGGGGAAACAAACTCACCGAGAGTCCCAGTCCCATTTGAGGTTGCCTACACCCTTCAGATCACCGTTGACCCACACCAGCGCAGGTAGCCACATGACAATGTGGCTACCTGGTGATTCATGAGCCATCAGTCCCATTTCGAACGAGACGAACCAAATCTAGATCGAAGGCTTGGATCTAGACCAAATCGACAGTTTGTTGGGGCTTGGTAAGTGGAGTAGTGAGATTCTAGTATAGTGAGATTGAAACTTGAGGCTGATAATATATACAAGATTCTTCTGAAGGGTGGAGAGAGCTCATGAAATTCAATGGAGGAATGAAGATTGAAAGGTGTGAACGTTGATTCTTGAAGGAGGGGATAACCAATATCGTGGATTCGTAAGTTCTTTGTCTGGGTGAGTTTCCGATATCGTAAGTTCCTTGTGTGGATGAGTGAGTGCGCGTGGGTTAAATGAAGATATGAGCAGGGTGCTCCAAAGTGGAGGTGCCCTTGAGTCCAGGGCTTAATGCTACACATACATGTGAGTACTTACACGTTGCTGTACTCACATGCATGTTCCGATTGGGAGCATGTACTGCGGATCGGGGCTAAGAAATCTACCGAGTGAGCGTGAGCCCGGCGTGCTCATGCTCACACCTGCATCCCTGGATACTCAAGATGTGCTCCGGTCAATATCCGGCGTGGTCGGCTCCATCCGACATCCGGACCGACGGTTATTTTTGACTATCCGGCATGCTGGACCCCCATCCGACACTCGAACCGGCTACTCGCCGGCTATCCGGCGGATATCCGGCCGGTACAGCCAAAAAAAAAAAAAAATAAAAAAAAAGAGAAAAGGGCGTTTTCGATCATCTTCCCCACCACCTCAAACCTTACAATTGTCTGAGAAATCCACTTATCACCGCGCAAACGACCTTCTCACTTCAATTAATCAACCTTAAATCAATTGATCAACATGTCCGAAGCCCCCACTTCAACCACAATTGATTTGTCCCATGCCGATAGCTCCGATACGACGGAATCTCAGTCAACTCGAAAAAGTTACGTATGGAAATATTTTAAAAGATTAGAAAACTCAGATATCAATCAGTGTCGTTACGTCATGAGGGATGGAAAAGAATGTGGCACGAAGTTGAAACGCGATCATAAAGGAAGTACTACTTCGATGAAGAACCACCTCACTTTCAAGCATAATCTCCGCGATGACGGTCCAATCGATGGAAGACAAGGAAGCTTGACTGCAGGTTTCAAGAAGATGAAATCAGTTCACATGGCGAGTCTTTTTGTCTTCTTACTCCAGAACACATCGACAATAGCTGATGTTCATGTTCTTTTGATTCGAAAAACTGTTAGGATATACTTGATGTTTCCAACCTCAAGACTAGTATATGTTATCTCATCGCCGATAACGACCTCGCCTTCTCAATCGTTGAGAAAGAATCCTTCCGAAGATTATTGAAGCTTGTCAATCCTGAAGTAAAAGGAATGCTTGTCGAAAAGACATCGCAATTTCTAAACATATGCGCAGACTTTATCATCTACATGAAGATCATATCAAGAAACTTTTCTTAGGACCT
>NW_006768789.1:1090245-1131506 GCF_000204055.1 Melampsora larici-populina 98AG31
GCATCGCCATTACTCAAGAACGCATGGACGATCTCCAAATAATAAGCCGTTTATGTCGCTCACTGGTCACTTTATAACGGAGAACTGGGAACTTATGGACCTGACTCTTGGCATTGCGGAAATCAAAGGTGAGTGTATCTTGTTTTCTATCGATCTGATCAACTCAAGCTGACTGACACCCAATCTTCCAGGTGCACACAACGCCGATAACTTTGCCGGTTTAATCATCGAATATCTTACCAAGTATGAACTTACCGATAAGTTGTGTGCGATGACTGCCGATAATGTAGGTACAAACGCTGCTATAGGTCGAGTCCTTTCAAATTCAGATGGTATCACTTTCGATCACACGAAACAAGTCCATGGTTGCGTGGCGCACGTTATCAACCTAGCTGCAAAAGAGGGACTGAAGGTTTTTGGTGAAATTCTCGACGAGGACGAAGAGCAAGATTCATCAAACTTAATGGATATTAACAACCTTGTCGACCCACCCGACGTGACTCAAGTAAACCTCAAGACCATCTACAATCGATGCCATGGTCTAGTTACTTGTACTCGGTCCAGCCCTCAACGTGGTCAACATTTCGCTGATATTGTCAAGCTCAAGCGTGCTATTGCTGCTGCTGCGAAGAAGAATCAGATTTCAAGAAACAATCCTCAGCCTCAAAGAAATCCAGCTGCGAATCCTCCATCAGCCCAAGCCGACCCTGATACTGATAATTCTGATCCTGCTGACACTGAGGCTCTCGATTATCTATTAGATGATCCTACTGTCGACAATGTTCAACCACCCCCAAAAACAAACCCGGCTGAAACTGCAACTCGCCTGATTGTCGATGTTCCCACCAGATGGAACTCTTCATATCACATGTTTCGAAGACTTTTGCGTCTACGAGAAGCATGTGATGAATTCTGCCTGCAAAACGAGTACAAAAAGTATGCGCTCTCCGGGCTCGAGTGGGATTACGTCAAACAAATGTGCAACTTCTTGGAACCTCTGAGCGAAGCAACTGACATACTCTGTAAGTCAAAGTATCCAACAATGCATCAAGTTGTTCCTTTGTATGTTGCAATCTTGCAAAAATTAAGATTAGTAAGTATTTGTATCTTTTTGATTTTAAATACACATTAATTATAATTGGCTAATGTGACTTAATGTACATCTAGGTACGCCATCAATACGATCACGATCAACTTCAACCCGCGTCTAAAAACATGATCTCAAAACTTGAAGACTACTTCAAGAAAGTCCTTACTAAACCTGCGCCAGTCTGTGCTACCCTCCTGGATCCACGCCTCAAAATGAGCTATTTTCAAGTGAGTTTCTTAATACTCATCTTACTTTGAGGTTGTACTGATCAGGAAGTATGTCTCATTTACCAAAAGGAACGATCCATGTTTTTTTCTGAGTACGACCTCTTTACTTCAGACATCAGGTCAACATTTGAACTAGAGGCCTTGAAATATGAAGTCGATGATTCAATGCCCACTCCAACTACCACCAGGAAATCCACTGCAACGTCTACTTCCGAGTACTTCGAAGACGCTATTTTTGGTGCCCCAGACGCTCCACAGGACCATTCGATCAGTGCGGAGATCACTCAATATCTCAACGATAAACTCGAATCCCGCGACACTAAGGTCCTAGATTTTTGGAAAAAACGTGGTAGCGATATGTATCCTGCATTGGCAAAAATGGCCATGACCTTCCTTGCCATTCCAGCAACTAGCTGTCCGTCGGAGGGGATTTTTAACAAGACAAAAAGGATCTTGGGGCCTCAGCGTACTAATCTCGCGTCCTTACACGTTGAGGCTCTCTTGTGTGTGAAAGATTGGCATCGGGTGTTTGGCCCTTTGAAACCTAGCCGTGATGCTGAGGATGATAGTGATTAGTTTTTATTTTTTTTATCATCTTGTTTCCCTTTTTATTCAATATTTTTCCTTAAATTGATGTAAACACACGGCTACCTGAGACTGCAATGATATGCAAATATCCGCCGGATATCCGACGGATATCGCATTTTCTGACCCCCTCATCCGATAACCGAACCGGCCGGAGTATCCGGGAACCGGATAGCTCCAAGGCCTCATCCGACATCCGGAACCGTCGGATGCTCCGTCGAGTATCCGACGGATTTTCGGTTTCGGAGCACATCTTGACTGGATACATATCAAACTCAAACTGTCAAAAAACCAGTCTCTGCTCAAAAACCCGCGGAATTTGAGCCGGGTTCCGGCTGTGATTCTTGGGTACCCCACAAACCAAATTTCAACAAAAGCGGGGTAAATTTGTGGTGTAGTGCTGACATGTATTGGGAAGGGTGGTGAAAAAAATGAGTTTGTTTCCATATTGGAGAGGTTCTGAGCTATTCTGAGTATGCCTTATGAGTGGATCCTGAATACTCACCTCAGAAACTGAGCCCAAAGAATGCTCATCCAAGATGAAAATGAGCATTCTCCAGGAACGCCAAGCAAAATGTGAGCAAAACAGCCTGATTGCCTGAACACTACCAAACTCATGAATTGAATCAATCTGAAACAAAATGAATCTTTTTTGGAGACTTCAGAAAATTCCACAATGCTCACATAGTTCTGAGCATCAATCTTGGCCCCTGTGATCCATGCCCCCTGGGGAAAAGTGAAGAAGTCAGCATACAAATGCTACTCTTTTACCCCATCAAGACCACCTGGATGTTTTTTATCTGATTCCATCTTATTATGAATTTGGACTGTGATAATGAATGTACAACTGATTGAATGGAAAAGAATTTCTATCAGAAGTTGAGAATAACCAAGCACAACCATCATCTTTGACAAACAATCCACAGCACACACCTTTACCTCAGTATGCATAGGGTACCAAAATTACACAATGTGATCTTGGGAATTGCTCACAAATAAGGCTCAAAATGTCTGAGTAATGCACAAATTATAAGGATCAATAGCTAGCTTGCCAATCAAACATTGATGCATTGGAACAGACAACAATGTGTATCTATCAAAGCAAGCAACACAGGACAGAACAACACATAGCAGACAAAAAGAGTTAAAAACATACAAGTAATGCACAGAATTACAAGCATCAATAATTGGCTTGTTGATAAGGAATGTAAGCTTTGAAACTCTGGATCATTTCGAAAGCTTGGTGCTAACTCATAGGAGGATTTATAGAGAGAACGTAGTAAGAGGAAAGATTTATCATTCACAAAGAGATCATGAAATTTGTAAGGTTTACCTGAATAAGACAAATCAAAGGACAGAACCTATAGCAACATATCATCTCTTGATTTACCATATAATCTATGAGAATCAACGTCTTCCACAAGCCCCACCACTACAAGCCCCACCACCCCCATACCCCCCAGAGCCCCCAGGGTACCCACCACCACCCCCATACCCCCCTGGATACCCACCACCACCACCACGCCTATTTCCCCCTTGGGGCTGGTTGTCAAAGTATTGTACTCTCACAAATATTGCCGCTATGACAACCAGCAACAAGATTGGCACAAAACCAGGCATCTCATTTGAATCATTGACAAGCCGATAACCTAATAATTTCCTTCCTGTCTTCATGGCTGGCAGATCAGATTCCTCCTTTTTATCTTCATTTGGGATATACATCTTCTCATCAAAGTGTTCATTTTGCTTGGCAAAGAGTTGAGCTTCTTTTAAGCGATCCTCCATACTGTGAGTCGCAGAACTATTTTGCACTGTGGCTTTAGCAGCCGGAGCAAGCATTGAAGCACTTCCTGAATCTGAATGAGCAGAAAGGGGGACCAAGTTGACAGGCCTACCATTCACCAGGTATTCTTTACTGAGTAATGCTAGGAGGACAATTTTCCCAATCTTTGTCTTGAATACTCCAGCTTTGTTTATATTGATTTCAGTCATGATGTTGTTGTAAATCTGTTGATTGAGAAGAGAATTCTCAACTTAATATATTTCTAGCGGATATCAGACTTCTAGTCAACTGAAGTTGACTTACAAATCAGAATCTATTTCACGTTCTTTCTGAGCAGGGTTGGTTGCGATCTTCAGGAAGAGATTTGTATTGTATAAAAAGTGTAGATCAACAGATTGTATTGTTTGCTCTTGTATGGTAGGGATGAGCCTGATAGATTGTTTATTGTGCTAGATGAAATGAGTGACAACAATTTCAAAGTAATAGCTTGCAATCTATCTGTCCAGGAATGAAAAATTGGCGAAAAGAATCCAAAATTGAAGAAAGACAAGGGATTAATTTTATTGTGTGGCAACTGCAGTCTGAGGATTGACAAAACTTTATATCCTACAATCTTCTCCAACGCCACACCACTACTAACCGTGCGATGGAAAAAAATGCTTCCCCGCAAGTCTGACCGAGTCATCCGTAAAACCTCCCGAGGTGTTTACAAGTCTGACGAGGTAGTCAGACAAACCTCAGCACGCAATCAAATTGAATGTTATGTCAAATCTATTCAACAAACTTCGGAGCGTCATATTTTTGTTTAGCTGTCGAGTTGCTACAGACTCCCACTGATGTAAAAGCGAGTGCATAAAAGGACTGAATTCACAACAATGATTGATGATGATAAAACTTTACAAGATCACGATATTGAGATCCTCTATGAGCGAGCTCAGTCTATGGAGCTTGCTTGTGCAGAAAGGTTACAACAGGACTACATTCAATGTGCAAAAAAAATGTTTCCCCGCAAGTCGGACCAGTTAGTCAGACAAACCTCAGGACGTGATCAAATTGAATTTAATGTCAAATCATTGCGCCAAACTTTGTACTGATAACGACTGTCATATTTTTGTGCGCCTGTTGAGTCGCTACAGACTTCCAGTTATGTAAAATCGAGTAAAAAGGAATTAATTCACAACAATGTTCGATAATGATAAAACATTACATGATCAAGATATTGAGATCCGCTATGGGCGTGCTCAGTCTATGCAGCTTGCTTGTGCAGAAAGGTTACAGAAGAGTTATATTCACTGCTCATGGGTCAGATTCTTGAGCATGTCTCAAGTGGTGTTATAGTCAGTGCGGCAATGTATGGATCAGACGATATAGCCAAGCTTACCTGATGAAAGATGGCATTTGTCACTCGACCCTTTTGATGATACCAATGATGAAAAGTTTGATCGGATGGATGGTTAGCAAAATTTACGTATAACATAAATCGTCGAGTCTGAGAAGGTCTGAGAGTTTTCGAGTTCAATTTTTCTTACGTCACTTCGGACAAGTTTCCAGAGATCTTTATCTTCAGAAAAACGCCGTGTGCTTACTGCGGTGTGAAGTCGGTTCCAAAAATTTCCCCGATTTTTCAACAACGGACAAGTTGTTGTAAATAATGCGAAAAGAGTAACAAGAGCACTCTAGTGCACCTTACTTGTTACACGCCTCACGAGGAATGGAGGCGTAAAAACTTCGAACTTGAAACCCTTTATCATCAAAATAAAACAGAATACGTGTGACGACATTAGATGAATGAGAATTGAATATGGGATGAAGTTATCAATCATTTGTCATCTAACAGTTTTATAGAGGGGTTTGCTGATGGTCACCTTTTGGTCGTTTTCACGCGACTGGCTCCAGGGTGGGCTCGGGCAAGTTTGGCGAAGATCGATGCGTCATGGACTCAATCAGGCTCAATCATTAACGAACATCCTTGACGGCTTCATAAGTCGAGTAAGGAGTCAGTCAGCGGAATCGGATTCGTTACAGTTTTCTATCACCTGTCTGCTTAATGCTGACTTCTGTTTTCAGACCAAATACCTACTTGTAACCAACCCGACACGATACGAGATACCTGACCTTTTTCCTGTCGTATCATGCTACCCATATATCTCGATCAACTCTCGATAGGATGTGGGGAAATGTAACTTTTGTCAGCTATATTGCAGCGCTGAAGCGATACGATGCGACACAATCTGGTAAAAGCGGCACAAAAGACCTGTGATCGAGCATTTCGAGTGGCCTAATGTATCGTGTCGCCAATACCCGATATGAGAAATTAACCAGTCTTCATATCGGATCGGCTGAACCAATATGGGACTTTTAATCTCGGATTGGCGATACGATAAATACCAACATTTATGTGGGTTGGGTTCGGGGGTTTGTGATTCGAAGGTCTAAACTTTACAGATCATTCCAATCTATCAGACAAGGGGTGAAGACCTCATATAATGTGAGCTACATCATACCGGAAAACGTTTCCCGACCACCTCGCCTTTCTTCTGCTCTTTCTACCTAGTCCTCCGCCATGGCTCCATCAAATGATCTCGTTCGCAAATTCATCACCCCTATTTGAACGTTGATTTCGAGAAATACAATATAGCTAACTAGATATACTTATCTTTTTGATGGCGCTTGACAGATTGGAAGTGAACAGATAATGGCTTCTGTGAGAGCGAATGAAGATCAGTGAGCAGATGAATATCTCCTCAACATTTCTTTTTGTCTGATGTCGACCAATGACCATTCAATCTGAGAGAGAACGCCATCTGACGTATCTTTCTTCCAGAAAACCGTCAGGAAAGATAGGAATGATCAGACCTGGTTCATTAGGAACTCGATATTGTGAATAAATTTCCAAGCATAAAGGTTTAAATGAATTGAAAATTCTGATCGTTTTTTTGCTCTATGACCTCATAATCCCAGTAAACCAAGAGCTACCGAAGTTGAAATTGGCAGAGAAAGGGATTGATGCTGATGGTGCATATCAAATTATCCATGATGTCAGTCCTCTTTCATCCTTTGAAGTAGAAAGAAGTATTTGACCCCGTAAGATCTGACCGGAATATGTGTCTTGGAGCTGATGATTAGATCTTAGATGCTGATGCAAAGGATAATGCTAGCTTAGCCTCCACGGCCTTTGGGGGCAACTGGGCTCCAGCAAGTCACTTTCCAATTGGTTTAACTAAATAGCGTGCTATCATAGTGTTCCTAAACTCTGTTTCTATCATCATAGCCTCAAGCAACAAAGCTATGCATAGAAAACATTGGCAAAAATTTAGTCGACCAGGTTTGTTTCACACGTTCTTTTCTTTCTTCATACCACTTCAATGAGACAGTACCCGCCGCGTGCTGAGGTATCTTGTTCTGCTGTAACACTTGATCATTTGTTAGGGTGGACATACCAAGACAGAAGTATGCCTTTCTTCCTTGGCTTGGGTTTCAATTTTCAAATCAGGATGAAAATCCTCTTACAGACCTAATTTCTTTGTAGGTTCTGCATGGACGTTGTTTAAATATAGTTGCAGACTTGTGGCATGCACCACAGTCTGTAAATGCTATAGGTAAGACTCAGGAAATTGTTTTCTTTTGGGGGGACTTCAAATCAAAAATTTATTATTCATCTTGGTCAGGTACTGCAACTGCTGGTTCCTCTGAAGGTGTTTTGTTGGGTGGCTTATGTATGAAGAAAAAGTGGCAAGAAAGACGTAGAGCTGCTGGAAAGTCATTACACGAACCTGGTCCGAATATCGTCATGGGTGCGAAGTAAGTCATCAGATTCTATCTTAGTCATAGAATCCATGAATTTTTTTCCCGTTGGCTTATGATGAAACATGATGTACTGTAGTGCTCATATTTCATTGAAGAAATTCGCTACTTATTTCGATGTCGAAATGAGATTGGTGCCTGTTTCGGACGAAACTAACTATTGCCTTGACCCAAGACGTGCAATGAAATATATGTTAGCTTGATCACCACAACACAATCTTCAACATGATTCACTTTGCTGCTGATCTGACCTTCCACCCACCTATCTTTTCCTTTTCAGAGACGAAAATACTATTGGAATGTAAGAGTTTTTGATCCGTTGGCTGATTGTGAATGCTGATGATTTTAATTTTGTTGTTCTCTATAGCTTTATGGTCCTTGGTAGCACGTACACGGGACATTACGAGCCGATCAAGGAGATGTCTGACCTTCTTGACACTTATGAGAGTCAGACTGGAATCTCAATCCCAATACATGTCGATGCAGTGGGTCCAAAAGCTCTTCACTTCTCTACCATTTGAACTTGCTTTACCAATCACTTACACTTTTTGTCGCAATGTATTAGGCTGCCGGAGGGTTTGTTTCTCCTTTTGCGCATCCCGAATTATGTTGGGATTTCCGTATCGCGAGAGTGGTTTCGATCAACGCCTCTGGTCACAAGTTTGGTTTGACGTACGTTGGCTGTGGTTGGGTTATCTGGCGCGATAGCGCTCAATTCCCGAAAGATATGGCTTTTGAAATAAGATATGTTAGTAACTCTTAAATATTCAAGATGACAAACGTTCTACTTCGATTCAGAAATGCTCACGTACATTCAAAATTGGACTTGACCTTTGAAGTTTGGATCTTTACAACACACTTTATCATTAAACTTTTCACGTCCTGCACACCCTATCATCAATCAATATTATAACTTTCTTCAAATGGGATTTGAAGGTTATAAATCAATGGCTTTGGCAGACCTATCTAACGCAAGGTTATTATCTCGAGCCTTGGAGAAAAGTGGTTACTTCAAAGTCGTCTCAGATGTACATCGCAAAAAGACTGATGTTGGGAAGCCCAGAGGACAAACATTTGGTTGTACTGATGCGAATGTAAGCAGACTTATGTTGAGAGATCTCTTTACCAGCAGAAAGCTGAAACTATCCATCATCACAATTAGTTCGAGGAATACGTAGAGGCCCTGCCTTTAGTCGCGTTCGCATGGAGTGATGAATTTAAGGCCAAGGTATATCTCATTAGAATTTATCCTTAATGCATAGTTTTATAAGTCTTCATCAAATTTGCACTCCATTTTTGCGTATCACATAGTACCCTCACCTGAAGCAGAAGTGGATTCAAAGTGAGTGGTATTTACTTATCTCCAGTAGCTCTGAATTTTGATCATAAAAACATTGGAATGAACAAACCCATTAGCTTTATTACGCGCCAAAGGCTGGCACTGTAAGTGACTTCAAACTAATACCCAGGTCCAGCTTCATTGGGCTTCACGGTCTTTCACTCATTTAGAGAATTCTCATTTCTAATTCTTATAGCTCCAAATTATGCACTCCCTCCGGATTCTGAGAACGAGGAAATCTTGCGTATGGTGATTCGAGAATCTATACCAGAGGAGATCATTGGTAAGTGAGGGAGCTCTACAGCCATTCTTGCTACCTGATAGCTGACGTAGTAAATCAGACCACATTTTTGGGTCGTTGATTGAAATTACAAGGGACTTGGTTCGTAGCATCCTTATTGCTAAATCCCTCTTTAAAAGTCTCCTTAGCGATGACCAATTCATGGATCCTATTTTCCTGTTTACTTCACATCATTTCAGATCAAAGAAGGTGGCCCAACCACCGCGGGCGCAAACGGTTCGGATCACTAAGTAGCGACGTCTTTCCCTCAGTAATCAACCACAGAAAGCAGTAGAGTGACGTCTCGGTAAGACGACAAACGAACTTGACATCATGTATGCAGTGAGGTGAAACATGGAACTTGGGCTGCTGATCCAATGTTTGATTACTGGGTTGTTAAGCTGCCCACGGCCGGCGGTGTGATCTGGTTGCTTTTCATTTTCTTGTATCTCATGTAACAAAACTATGAATCAAACAAGACATGTAAATCCAACGTAAACACGAATTTTTCTTTCTGCGAGCAATAACTTGACTGGTCAAGTTGAATTTGAGGACACAGATTTGCCATGAGATCAAAGGTGAGGAATCAGTGAATTAGAGGACAAAGAAATCAGAAAAATCCATCTCTATTTACATATTTACCATCAAACAAAACGAAGAATTCATATACCTAACTTTCAAAGAGGTAAAAAATCTTCCAAATGAATCTCTCAATACTAACTGATATTATGAATTATGTATCATACAAAACAAACAAAACCGCTCAATTAAATCATTCAGCCGATTCAAGATACTTGGCAAACCCATCTAATCGTTTCTTCTCATCTTCTTCTCCATCTTTTTCATTTGATTGATGATGATTTGATTTTTTAAATCTTCTTGATCGATCATCTATCATAGCTTGAACTTGTCGACCAGCAAAGAATCGATTGTTCATTTTCTGTTAGTGAAGGAAAAGTCAAGATTTAATCTTCAGTGTTTTTTCTTTGGAGTTTCTTTTTTCTTGAGAAAAGAGATGCTTACAAGTATACAAGCTTGTGCTGCGATGGGTTCTTTGAATTTAACAGTCATGATTCCCTCTTCTTCAAGCTGTTTCAGTCAAAGAAATCAACAAAAGCTCGTTGATTAGTCTGAAATATGAAGGATAAGAAAAAAGAGAGAGCTGACATCATATAAAGTCACATTGGTCACGTTCCCTAACAATTCACATTCTTCCCTTACATCTTCCTTTAAATCAATCAACAAACTTGGATCTTGAGCCAACTCCTCAACCGTAAACATATATTTCAAAACGACCATCCTAGAATCTTTCTTCAAACTTTCTTCATCTTCTGAATCCCATTCTTCAAGTTTAGATTTCAATTGATCTACTTTTTTTGCCAACTTTTGTTTTTTCTTCTTTGAATCATTCATCATGATCGTCGAATTCAAATTCGATTTCTTTTCACTAAACTGAGCTCTTGAAACTTTCATCAATTCACTCTTACCTATCCTAAGTGACGATTCATCAAACAATTTAATAGCTAATTCAACACTTTCGACTTTCAAATAAACAATTAAAGCTGTTCCATTAAACCTTCCAGTCTGTTCATCTTCATACAATTTGATCTTTGGTCGATTCTCTTCATCTACCAAAACCAATCCGGCTTTCGAAAACGTTTCATGGATCTCATCAATCTTTACATCTAAAGGTAATCGACTAACATACACCGCCGTATTCCTAACCGCTTCGTTTTTCTTTCCTGTACCATCTTCTGTTCCTAACATTCGTTTTTGTTTTTCTTTTCTTTCTGCATTGGCTTGTTGTCGCTTCAATTTCCTTTCGAGTTTAATCTGTTCTTTATCTTTTTTTAGATCGGTTCCTAAATCAGAATTCTGTGTTTGATGTTCCATTGATTTTCAAAGTAAACAAATTGAAAAAACTCATGGTTCGGATGTCTGTTTGAGTTGATTGATCTTAGCTTACTATCTGATCATCCGGATGACCATGTAGGTTATAAGCAGCTTGTTGAGCTGTCCATAAGGATTGATCTATGATGGGTACCCATGATTGAGCGGCTTCGATCCATTCGTATTCTTTTCCGTCATCTGCTTCGAATTCCCATCGATTGTTAGTCTGATCAAAATGGATCCTTGGATCTAGTGATGAGGGTGATGGTGGTGGCTGGGTTTGATCATTGGTGGTGTTAGTATTTGAAGTTGAACTTGAAGGAGTAGGTTGTTCTGATGGTTGAGCTTCCATAGCTTTGGTTTATGATGTGTTTTCCAATCTTGAAGGTTCTTGATCAATTTCTCAAATGACGGTATTTCACTATCCGAATTGCCAAGCCCTGTCCAATACGGGTACTCCGAGTCCGCATCCCGATGATCGATTGAATTCAGCCCCGGCCCAAGCTGACAGGGGTCCCACAAGTTCAATGGAGAATTGGTTGAGTTGATTGATATTTTTTGATTCCTTGACCTTTTTAAAGCAAAACATCGAAAAAGGTTCATGGTCTCCTTATAACGAAAGAAGATTTCAAGAAGATACCCAAACAATGAGCAATTCATTAAACCAAAGACTTCAAGAAACTTTAGAAAACCGAATCAAAAGTTCATCATTAAGAACACTAGACACTTCATCATCATCATCATCAAGTTCGATCATTGACTTTTCTTCAAATGATTACTTATCATTTTCTAAATCAAACCATTTAAATCAAAGATTTCAATCTAATCTAAAAGATTCTAAACTTTCATCTTTCGGTCCAAGTTCTTCTAGATTATTAGATGGAAACACTTCATTACATTTAAATTTAGAATCAACCTTGTCTTCATTCTTTAAAGGTTCATCAGCTTTATTATACAATTCAGGTTATGATGCAAACTTGAGTATTTGGAGTACGATTGGAAGTTTAAATGATTATATTTTATTTGATGAATTCTTACATGCTTCGTTTCATGATGGAATGAGATTTTCAAGAACCAAGCCCAAGAATCGAATCAAATTCAAACATAATGATTTATCTGATTTCAAATCTAAACTTGCTAAATCTTTTAATGAAGACCAAGATTTAAGAATCGGGAAATCAAATCTGTTTATCGGAATCGAATCACTTTATTCGATGAATGGTGACTTATGTCCGATCCAAGAACTTGTTCAAATCATTCAACCATTCAATCAAAATGATAACATTCATTTAATCATAGACGAAGCTCATTCAACAGGTTTATATGATCAATCAGGTCAAGGTTTAGTTTTATCTTTAAACCTACAAGATCATTGTTTGATTAGATTATATACCTTTGGTAAATCAGCCGCTTGTTCTGGTGCAGTGGTCATCACCAGTTCATTGATTCGAAACTATTTAATAAATTATTCTAGACCATTGATTTATTCTAGTACGTTACCTCATATGAACATTATTGCTATTCAAACTGTCATTGATCATTTTCAATCTGATCATCATACTAAAGTAAGTCAAGCTCTCTATATTTCTTTTTTGTTTTCAACTCTTTAGAATTGACAATGTATTACTTTGAATGATCTTTCAGGCTGTTCTTCAACTACAAACCTTGTCATCTTATTTAAAAACTAAACTAGAGAATCTAACAAGCACAAACCGATCCTTATCCAACAAAATTTCAATCCATCCACCTACCAAAACCAACCCAACCAATTCCCAAACTCAAACCCAATTCTTTTCACCTATTTTTCCTATTTATACTAACCAACCTATTCAACTTTCAAAGTTTTTATTATTAAATCATCAGATTAGAGTGAGACCTATTAGGTTTCCTACTGTACCCATCGGTCATGAACTGGTTAGGATTTGTTTGAATTCTGATTTGAGTTTGAATCAAATCGATTCCTTGATCTTGGCTTTACAATCTTGGTTAATTCACACAAATCAAAATCAAAATCAAAATCAAAGTCAAAATCAAAATCAACTCGAACTTCAATTCAAACTTAAACTTTAGATCTCAATTAGAAAAATAAGACTTGTTTTATACATTTCAAAAGGATTTGTTTTTCTTGTAATAACTTTTTCTTTTTTTGAGATTTGTTTTTAAATTTAAACTTTTTGTATCTCTATCATATTTGTATACAACCTTCAAAAAATTGGAATTCTTGATTATGTTTAGATTTTGGTATTTTCTAGTCTGTGGAAAACTAATTCAGTTGCTCAGATTGTAGTCCTTGAACATGCCCAAATAGATATGCAACAGTTGGAAATTAAGAAAGGTGTAAAATAAGACATGTAGTAAGCAAGGTTCATATGAAGCGGGTCATCTGGTGATTTTAGAAATGGTCGAGGTATAGTAGGAGCTGAGATGATGATATTGGGAATATTTGGAGATATCAAAAGATTCTTCAAGTAACACAGCTCAGATGCAAGATTCCTTATGAGTGAGCTGTCTTTCAGACTTCAGACAGCAGAATTCTAGCCTACAAAGGTATGACGCATTCAGCTGCAAGAGTTTTGAAGCCTTGGACTATTGAAAATGCCTTTCAGCTGCTTGTTCAACAAAAAACACCCAAAACATCTTATTTGTGGGCTACCAATCATAAGGTCTTTTGTTAAAACAATCAAACAAACATGTGGATATGTAGACCACTTGCTTTAAGCAGAAACTATGTTCAGTTTCATTACTTGATGACTTGATCAAAAGGAAAACTCAAAAAAAAGATAAATGTCTATAATCATGATTTCTTTTCCAACAAATCAGATCCAAATGACTTTTTTTTCAAACAAATCAGATACAGATTTCCAAAACCCAATAAGTTTGATCATCTCTTTCTTTTGTCTTTTTCATTTTCAATTTCAAATCTACAAAATAAACTAAATAAACTAATAAAAAGGAGATATGTATAATCATTCAAACAATACTTTTTTTTTGTAAAAAACAGAATTACAAAAACAACATACAAAATCGTTCTTTTGTAAAAAAAAATCATGTCTGATTTTTTTTTGTATCTTCATAACTCACAACGTCTTTCTGTTCAACGACTCTACCTACAAACTCCTAAACCCACTTGATTTGATATCTGATACTTGATAAATGATAAATGATATTTGATATTTGATATAAAGAGAAAAGAAACTTTTTTAAAATATACCAAGTATGTAAAAAAAAGAATCATGAATTTTGAACTGGTTTTGGTTTTAATTGTTTTGTTTAGATAAATCAATTCAATAGATCTGTTGTACTTAAAAGTTAATCAATCAAATTGGATACCTTTTTGAATTAAAACTTTACCTAAATCTGAATAAAGTTCGATTTGTTGACTTGAATTTAAAGAAGATGCAATCAATTCTAAAATCGTTCCAACCGTTACGTTTTGTTCTCTAACCAATGAAGTATAATAAAAATGTGTAAATAATCCCATAATAAACCTTTTTGAAATCAAAAAATCACACAAAAAGATAAAAATGAATCAGTTTTGTATTTTATCTTCGTAAGGAAATGAGAGATTAAGAAAAAAAAAGGTAACGACTCAACTGGCAATCAAATCGATCAGTCAAACCACCATGACCCGGAATAGTATCAGCAAAATCTTTAATTCCAAAGGCTCTTTTAAATCCAGAAGCAAAGAATCCACCAAAAGGTGCTACTAATCCAGCAAAGGTTCCTAAGACCATACAATGAATTTGAAACGGTGTCCACCAAATCGTTCGACCTTGGAATTCAAACGCTCTCCAAACAAATGCATTGTTGGGTACACATTCCACTGGTGAGAAGGCTGTGACTCCTAGGTCTCGTACTGGACAAATCATATAATTCCAACCCATGAATAAAGTTCCCCACTAATTAACGTAAAACATCATCAGTTACAATACGATCTAATATAACCCGGGTAAGAAAATAAAACTGACCAGGACTGCAAAGATCACAGTAGCAAAGTATCCACCCACGAATCCTTCTATCGTCTTCTTAGGACTCAATTTAATCAACTGATGTCTTCCAAACAACATCCCTACAAAGAATATATATGAGATCTCAATTTCCCTTCTACACAAGAACAAATCAAGTCAAAACGACAAGAAAAGAACAAGAAAAGACAAACCAAAGACATAAGCAGCAACATCATTCATGATGACCAAACTAGCCGGAACCCAAAACCAAATCATTCCTTCCAAAATATTATTGACCATAAACTGACCGGATGCAACGATAAGTAATAAACTCATATGAATCCAAGAAAACAAACCGAATTGTCTTCTAAGTTGACCTTTGACCAAATTCGTCACAAACGCCAAAAAACCAATCAAATATAATAATAAACTAATAAATCGATGATGACGTGCGAATGGTAAGAGGTATGCATCAATGAAAACGATGTGTTTGAAATAATAAATTATCGATTCTCCATATAAGAAATAATTCACAGCACAAAAGAAATACCTACAAAAGTTTTCACCATGATGTTAATAAAAGATTAAATGAATGTGAGAAGTAGATTGGGAGATATTGTTCAAATCTTACCAGGACATCACTTTACTCCATCGGTTATTATCGATATCTTTGATTCGTTTACGTTCGATTGAAGCCGCACTGATTCGATGTCCACTAGCCAGCATGATCGCTTGTTTTTTGGCATGTTCTTTGGCTGAGGCTTTATATCCTACTTGAAATAAGTTGGTGACTTCTCTAAAGACTGAGAATTGACAGATGAAGACCAAGACGATGAGATAGACGTGTCCCATGGCCATTAGACCTATGAAGTTTCATGAAGATTTTCACGTATCAGTGTTATATTAACCATTCTCAAAAAACCAAAGTAGGAATGTTTTTTAATTGATTGGTACTCGCCTACAAAGACTCCTACCATGACTAAACTCCATATCACTCGAGTCAAGACTGCTTGCCATTTCTTTGTAGGATTATGGTCAGCTCCATATTGTGCGTCATTTGCTACACCTGTTGGTGTGGCCAAGGGAGATGAATCGGACGTTTTTTGACGTTGATGAGTGAGATCTTGTTCAGGTTCCATCGTACTGGGCATTGCCATCGTAGGAGTTTTAGCAGTCTCTTCCGAGTTTGGATTATAGACCTCATTCCATTTTTCAGCTGGATCAATCACCAGAGTCGAATCTCGTTCTGATTGATGTGCTTTCAAATCTTCTGGACCTTCTCCTGCTCTTGAAGGCGCACTTTCTTCGTAATCATCTTCTTCATCATCTAGATCGGTACTACTTGGAGAACTAGATAAACTATTGACCATACTCACTGAGCTAGAGCTCGTAGGGCTTTGAATTTCAGGTGGTGGGAATGGAGGTGAAGGTGATGGTACTCGAAGTGGTTCGACTGGTTCTGATTTTGGATCTTCATGAAGTGATTCGGTTGGTTTTGTAGGAAGAGATGAGATTTTAGAAGTCGTTGGGGTAAGGATAGTTCTACCTGATCGAAGTGTTGTACCATTGATTGGAGTGACCAGAGAAGTTGAAAGATCAGTTGGATCAGATAAAGTCGAGGTACCAGCCGATTTACGAGCTCGATCACGAGCACGTTGTTTGGCGCGTCCCTTTTTGGTTGAAGTTGAGATGGCAGTAGAAGGTGTTCGATGTGATGGAATGATCGGAGTGGTTTGTGAATCGCTTTCTGAATCTGATTCGATTGATTCGACTGCCACTAAACTCACCATGAAAGAGATTGGGTCAGTATATTGATTATGGAACGATGAGTTGAACGAGTCAATCAACTTACAAGCTTGAAATGAACCACCAGTTGAGAAACCAGGTTTGAGTGAATTGGTTTGATTTGATTTTGGCATCTTACTTGATTGATTGATTGGTTTGATGAAGTGCTACTTTGACTGCTGAGCTGGTATTTCCTTGACTCTTCCCCACCCTCTTGACCCAAATATGAAAGGTAATCAAAAGCTTAAGTACTACTTACTTACTCAAGACTGACAGTCGACGTTAAGGGGTTAAAAACTCAATCAACAAACATTCAAATTTTAACAATTCATCTGGATGCTTCCTTGCACCCTTTTGGTATTTTAGTTTCAGGAGTACTTCTCAAGTTGAACGAACTCCTTACACTATATCTCTCATTTGAACAATCCATATCATCTCGAGTGGACTCAATCCATGCAGTTTTAATAACAAAACAAATCATTACCCATCTTCAATGACCTGCGTACCTGTCATGTGTTTCTGACCGTGAAACGCATCCAAAGAGAAGATGGAAGGATTTGGATTAGGAGCTGTGAGGTTCAGCTTAAGGCTATTAATCAACTTTTGCTTCATTCATACGACTCTTGATCGCATTTTGGACTGTTTCCATGGGCTGAATACGCCTTAATACCTATCAATAAGAAGAAAGCTCCGAGATAATAGCAAACAGAGTTCGGACTCCGTGTGATCGGAAATCTGGGCGGAAAATCCTTTACTTCCTCTTAGACTCGTGTATACCTTGTCGATGAGAGAGGGCAACAAACAAACCATTGTCCTACTCATCTAGCGTAAGGCTGTTCAATCATCTGTGAATCGGATAGAATGCAGATATTCCGGGGAATGAGAGACCCAGGACAAGATACTTCAGTCGAAGCTCACAAACCAGTCAGCTCAAACTGAACAATTCCTTACAAGCAATGTTGTTAATCGCATGAGACTTATACTTCTTTGATGAGTAACTGAGCTGTGCTAAAATACAAGATATGACCATTCCGGGTCAAGGCAGATGTTGAAGCTTTGGAGTTTCTTGCCTTCTTTTTGGATTTCTTGAGACAAGAAGATTGATCACAGTAATCTCAATTATCATGACTCGTTAGTCTAATCAACAAAAGTTGATTTTGTTTTACTAGCCTCGCTGCGCTGCTTGTAGAAATCATACTACTTCATCAACACCGTAATCAGTAAACTGAAGTGTAAAACTTTAGGTAAATCTGAAGCAGAATGTGCCCTCAGAACTCCCTCTTCGAGCCTCAGTTTGGAAGCTTGGTATAAATGCGAAATACCGGACGGGACTCTGAGATCAAATCAAATCATTAAAGTTGATTAGCTTTGAGGATATAAACAATTTTTACACCACCAAAAATGCCACAAGAAACTCCCACTCAGAACCTCAGAAGATCCCATGACTTTTCAGATATACACGATTCAGAACTTCCTCTTCCAGTTTCAGTTTGGAAGTTTGGTATAAATGCGAAATACGGAATACCGGACTGGACTCTGAGATCAAAACGATTCATTCAAGTTGATTAGCTTTGAGGATATAAATGATTTTTACACCATCAAAACTGCCACAAGAAACTCCAGCTCAGAATCTCAGAAAATCCCACGAATCGTAAATTTCTCCAAAATGATGGGAAACTCTTTTAAGACATACATGTTTTTCCCAGTTCTTGTTCAAAGTAGACCTTAAAACTAAGATCAAGGTTTTAAAACTTTACCATTTTTTTCTTCAAAAGAACGTATCTGGCTACTAAAGTCAAAAAAGTGTGATAAGAAAGTCTCAAGTTGTCAAGAAAGGCTTTGTGAGTTTATTTTTTGTTGAGTAGTTTTACATATCTGATCGATAATATAACATCTCATGTCAAAAAAATTCATCTAATTCACTAAATCGGTATGGGAAGGCTCGCTATGTGACAGAAAACCAGGGAAAACTCAAGTAGTCTGATGTTCAGGACCTCTCCGTCATCTAGTTCTTATAAATAGATTATCTCTTATGGGTTCCTGATGAGGTCGGGATACGACACAGTTTTATCTTGATCACGGACAAATCTCTCATGGTCTTCCTACCTATCACTCTGTTGCCACGATGGATCGATACGTTCTGAAAATTGTATGATAACTCTAATCATTGATGGATAGCTTTTCTGGCTGATAAGAGGAGATAATGAATGTGGGGACTCCAATCGTGTTGTGGAACTTGGATATGAAATTCATATATGTATATACATAAACAAATTCCCTCCTGCCTCCGCACGATTTGTGTTCATAAACTTGAATTATATGTCTGACCTAGAAGCAATACAACCCAAGTAAGAAGAAAAATCCTCAGTGAAAGCGAGGGCTATTGAATTTTATACTCTGATCAATGACTCCTTACACCTGTCGATCCCAACTACCTGTTACCGTGCAATGCTTCAGGACCAGCCATCTGATCACCAAGTCGGCAGATCCAAGAGCCGCACATGCACACTTTCTCACCTATATGGTTGCGTTTTCATCATTTGTTCTATCGAAAATATTATATAGAGAGAGTTATAGTGTTCAAGCGACGCGGCTTCCGGATAGATACCATGTACTCCTGCGACACTTAAGCCTCGCTGAAGTAAAAGGCATTGTGCTTTCGGCACAATCTGCTGATTTTGAATTGTTTGGCGAACCTCATTGTAAATATAAAGCTGAACAAATCACGGTCTATGATATGCATGAGAAGCATTAAAAAAGCAGAAATAGAATAGATTTTAGCCTAGCTACGCAACATTCATTGAGATCTTTGAGAAATCAATGAAAAGCTATCGGCCCTGTGAGAATCGGAGATGATTTTGATGATCAGAACACGAGTTGAGTTTGAAGATTGAGAGAGAAATATCTCTTTGCATGTCTTCCCTTGAAAGATTCGCCAGAAAAAAGGTCCCAGCTGCAGACAGAGGCAGGTAGTACTAGAACGCTCGGTCAATCGTCATGGGAGTATTATGAAAGCTCCACAATCCAAATTAGTGAATGGACACGTTGGTTAAATAATCCATTCGGTCTTGAGGGAAGCATGTTTTTCAACCTCTGGACTCAAATAGTTTGAATTATCAAAATGTATCATTAGAGTGGATTGACGCAAGCTGGAGGTGGGTATCAACAATTGAGGTCGAGAAGGGGCAACTATATCACCTTTATCACATTATTATCTTTCTATCCGACACAGACTGATCAGCTCGCGTCAATCAGTACATATGTATTTCTTCGCGTGGATATAAGCTTTATGATCCAAACAAAAATAATGACTCACGTGACGCGCGTTGAAGCTGATCCGGCGACTCAGTATCTGAGCCATATAAATACCGCTCATCTTTGAGAGCGATCCGAATTTCACTTCTTCATCCGTACCACCAACTCCCGATTCCGTTCCTCCAATCCCCCTTCCACTTCCAATCTCACTTAACAAACTTCTCTGATTTCAAAAATGTCTCTTCCCCAGTTTAAAAAGATTTCCTTTCGTGATAGTCTTCTCGCTTTTCCATTCTATTTGGTCTTTGCCTTCTGTCTTCACGCCGCCTTATTAAACTTTGGTCATCTCGAACTTCATCCTGTCACCAACTTCTTCACCGTCTTTGTCTTTGACATTATCTTTACCACCTTCACCTTTCCTCTCCTCTACTTTCTCTACTCTTCCTTCATCGATTTCTTATCCTGGATGATGGATCGTCACTCTCGTAACCAAGATCTCGACATTCCTCTCCATCGATTTTATCCTGCCATCTCTCCACCTATCGCTTGTTTATGGGCTCCTTTGATTAACGTTACTCGTCCTACTGAACCTCCTTTGACCAACTTACCACCACCTTTTCCCATGCAGGACCCCGACTTTCTTCGTACTATCTATGAGCCTCGTCTTAGAGAATATGTACCCCCGATTCAATTATTCGAGGTCTCTGAATCATCTGAAGTCGAAGTATCGAGGCCCTTTGTTCTATTCGACCTCTCAGACACTACCTCTTCACCATGTATGTCTCCTTCTCCTTGTCTTTCCCTTCCTCTTCTCATTTGATCATTTACTGATTTGTTTGATTTTGCTCGATTTCAATCACAGCTCAATTTTGTGCGGTGAATGTAGATGAAAACATCTTGGGCTTTGTTCCATTGAATTGAGGTGAGCACTTCTTTCCTTTCATTCTTATGAGTTGCTTACTGATTTCTTTCCATTTCTTCATCATGTATAGTTTGATCTTGACTATTTCACATCCTCTCATTTTCTCTATTCCTCCATGTCTATGATCTTTGGACATGAGAATTAGCGGATCCTTCCGTCTTTGTTCGTTCACTTAAGGAAGAGCAAGATGACTACGCCGTAGGTCCTGGTGGTGAAGGAATGCACCAGGATGATAAAAATTGTAATCAATTTCTCTCTAGATGAATATCTTGTTCAAACTGCCTTATCAACTTCTTCACGTACACTCCTTGTCTTTATTATTTTTTGTAAAACAGTTTTCATCTTCTCTCAACTGTCAATCGTTTGTGAAAAAAATATACATGTATTGGTTTTTTGTTATTCATTTTGGGTCTGCTTTATTGATAACTCGTTATTGTTTGTTACTAAACTCCTAAAACGTGCCCAATTGACCCGGTTTCTAAAATGATGAGAGCCTCAGTGAACCTTGATGTAAATTAGACTCGCTCTGAGATTTGAGAGAAATATCTTTGTGTGACAAGATCTGATGTCAATCGTTGCAAAAGATCATCAACCCACTGAAACAAATACCCTATCTACAAGTATCTTTGGGAATAAGAAGATTTGAAAATATTCACTGTGCGTAGCTAAAGTATCATACCCCCGAGAAAGCGTTTTTATCTTGTGGAAAGTAAACTCCCGCCACTGGAGCTACGCCAAAGTCGTATCTTGCCCCCATTTCAGACATCTAAATACAAGTCTTCAAATTAGATGACATTTTACTTTTCGTCCTCTTTTTTCCGTTCAATTGAGGAGAGTACTTCCAACGGTGCGGACCTTCTAACAGGGCAAACCGCAACTGTAGCTGGACCACGCAATCACAATATCTATCAGCTACTCCGCTGTCTCATAGGTGCACAAGATTGATGCAAAAGTACCAAAGTACAACCTTTTATGTTGCTGTAGGAAGTTCTTGGTAAGATCTCATAGAGAATCTATAGCAATTCTTACACTATTGGTCCCAATTTGTTTTACTTACAATGGTATACAACACACTCAAGAAAAAGATGATATAGAGATGTCTGTTCAAAAAAGATTCAAGTAATTATTAATCAAATTATAAAGAAATTTTACAAATCAATAATAAAAGAAAAGAAAAATCAATCCATGATCATCTTACAATCATTCTCAAGTTCAAATCTTCACTTTTAAAAAGAGAGAAGAGAAAACAAGAAAGAATGAGGACTAAGAAATCAAAGAAAAAAAACCTCTAGGACAACCAAGAGAAAAAATGATTCTTAAAACAAACTTTTTCTTGCACCACCCACTACTTTCCCTTTAACAAATACACTAGCAATATTCCGATCATCACCCTAAAAAAGTTTACCAAACAAACCACCCAAACCACAAAAAAAGAATCAGTATCATTAAATCACTCAAATCAAAAAAAACCCAAATAAAAAAAGTTACAAACCGTAAACAAGAATTTTTCAAATAAATCATTCAATTGAATTTCTTTTTGAAATTCATCAATAAAAAAATTCGGATTACATCCATCCTGATATTCTTCAAATCCAAATCGAATCAATTCATCATCTTCAAGCTTTTCAATCGGATCAAAAGAAACTCCAGTTTGAACAATAATCCCATCAAACTCTTTACCCACTATAAAGTTACCGATTCGTTCTTCAAGATTACAAACCTTTGCACCACCTAAAGTAGCTAAATAAAACAAATTCTTAATCGAAAGTAAACTGTTTTGAATCTCGTGCGTTTCTTTCAAAGGAGTATCATGATCATTAAAACCTAAAGCTTTAGTAGCAATCATTCCATCTCTTATACAACTCAAGATTCCAATCCCATGACCACCCGAAACATCTGTACCTAATCCAATCTTTTCAATTCCATCTTGCAATAATCTTTTGACTTTACAAATCCCAGATTTTAAATTAAAATTCGAACTTGGACAATGACTTAATCCACATTCTCGTTTCTTAATCAAATCAATTTCACTCTGTTCTAAATGTATACAATGAGCTAAAATCGTACGTGATGTAAGTAACTTGAATTCATCATATATTTCGGTATATGTTCCTATGTTGGGGAATAATGATTTGGTAAATGAGATTTCTGATTTCGATTCACTTAAATGGGTTTGTAATCGTAAGCTTGGATCTGATTGGAGTAGTTGGCCTAGTTGACGTAAGAGTTCGTCGGTACATGAGATTGCAAATCGAGGCGTTAGGATCGGTTGAACTAGAGCTGTTGAATAACCTTCCTTCTTGGAAAGTGATGTCTCTACACATTTTGAATTGGCCAACGACCCATCTTTGAGCGGATGATCAGGTATTGAGGTCCTATGAGCTTTTTCAAGCTCAGGAACGCAGTGTTGTCGAATATAGTCAATAAGTTCAATAGTATCTTTAATAGATTCCTCCACCGAATTTTCCTTATAACTTTCAAATGTTTCATTCCGATCCATCTACAACCAAAAACAAAATATCAAATTAAGCAAAAAAATCCCAATTGTTTTTTGTTTTTCTTTCCAACTCACATTACATTTTCCAATAAATGCACGTTGACCAGCATTAAAACAAACTTGACTTAAAACTTTAGAAGCCGAAAGATGTATCGAACTAAAATAACAACAAGTAGTGGTACCTGAATTCAATAATCTTTTCACCACTTTTTCAAATATCCTTTGTGAATAACCATCAGATGAATACTTTGTTTCTTCTAAAAAGGTTACATTCTTAAGCCAATCAAGTACTAAACCGTCATCAAACAAATTTTTAAGTTAGAAATCAATGAGTTTTGAGGGTTTGATTGGGTATGAAAGGTTTTGGTATTGGATACTCACATTCGTATTGTTGTCCAACTCCTATATTCGTATACTGTACAGCATCTAAAAACCTCAAATAGATCTCATTAAGCATCCAAGCAAACCTTCCCAACCCCCATAAAAATTAAGAAACAAAAAAAACAAGAACTCACGAGTATGAGTATCAATAAAACCAGGTAAAAGAAACTCTCCATTTCTCAATCTAATGAATCTCAACCGATCAACATCTTCTTTTTGAATCCATTTCTTTTTCAATAAACGTTGAATCAGATCACTTTTTCGATTGCATTCTTGATTTGTTAAGTTTTCTTTTTCGATTCCAATGATCTTTCCATTTGAATGAAAAACAATTAAACCGGTTTTGATGATTTCTAGGTCTTCTGGTGAGATCGAATGGATGAAGGATCCTATGAGGACTGTGATTGTTCCGGACTGTTTTGATTGGCAAATCGATTGAGAAGTTTAGTGATTGAGTGAGATACATAGTGGTGTGGTAGAATTGTGAAGAAGAAAAGGGTCATACAGAGTTGACTTACATTGAGATTAGTTAAAGATGTCATTTTGGTTTTGTATAGTTTTGATTTTAGTTTTCGGAATCAATCACACTGATATATACTCAGACTGATATACTCAGGGACTATTGTGGGTAGTTTCTCAGTTGATTTGATTTGTTTTATCAATCGACCATGAGAAGGATGTACTTGGTTAATGACGTCATTCTTCATTCTCATCGTTCATACTACTCCTACACTCTCATCTCATCTTTCGATCATCAAACAAATCATCATGCCTCACTCCTATTCATCTATGCAACCCTTCTCGCTAGTTTCTCTCATTTACAACTAAGATGTCTTACAATTCAAAGTACCGTTGAGTCCCACTACATCTTAGCAAGAGTGAGTCAAAAACATAATAAATGGCATATAGTTTGAAATAACCCAAACGAACAACCACAAAAGCAGATATACGTATCATTTCTATGTTCAATCAAACCCCATGAATCACTCCATCCTTGCCCTTCTACCTTCATCCATGACCATCCGTTTCTTAGACCCTCCACTTTGCTTTTCTTTTTCTTTTTCTTCCATCGCTTTACGTTTCTTAACTTGATTCTCTTCAATCTTCTGTGCAACTTGATTGACCCTAACTTCTTCTTTTTCCATCGGTGGATTAAAGACAGTTTGTTTATTAAGCTTACGTAAGTTACTGATCGCTTCTTGTCCTTCTTTACGTTTGGTTTCTAAAATCGTCTTCTTTTCTCTTGATTTTAAAAAATATTCTCCTGATTCTAATTGTTGATCAATCTATTATTATTATTAAAAAAACAAAGAAAATATCAGATTCCTTGGACTGGTATATAGGGTTTTTTTAAAGAGATTTGAGGATTGTTTCTTTTTTCACTTACTTTACTTGGTAATTGAGGTGGTGGGAAAGGTGTATACTTTTTCTTTTCGATTTTCTTGGGTTTTTGTTTTTGTTGTGCAATGCTTTCATTAAATGCATCAGATTGGGAAGTTTGAAGAACAGTAGATTTACTAGAAGAAGCTTGAGGATTCGGATTAGAATTAGAATGAGATGATTCTTCAATGGCTTGATGTTCAGCTGTGGTTTTTTGTTTAGCTTTTTTACGTTGACTAAAATTAGGTAAAAACCGATCCCAATTCTCATTAACCAGTTTCGGATCTTTTGCTAATTCTCTTTTAATCATTAATTCCTAAAAAAAAGAAACTCAATCGTAAGTTAAGGTATGAAGAAATGAATGAGGAAGTGATTGAGTTTTGTTACCTTGATATGGTAAACAGGATGAATGTTTTTCATACAATCAATGACGATCCTTCGAACGGTCTTCAAACCTCGGTAAGGTCCCATCACTGAGACTGTCGTACCTTGTACCAAGATATAACAACCGGTCAATAATTCAATAGCCTTATTCATCAAACCAAGTATGCGAAAGCGAGAAAATGACGATCAAGTTAGTCTTCGATGATGATTCATCAACAAACTAGCCGATAGAATCCAATAAATATTTATGATCAATCACCTTGAGTGTACTACCAGAAGGACCTAAAATCCTTTGCCGTCTCTTTACAAATCGTTCCTTATTACGAATGATATTACCTATCTTGACTACATCGCAAGCCACACCATCTTCTAGGATCTTAACTGCCTGTGTGAATAGTAAATGACTTTGTTCAGAACCTATCAAATTATAAAATTTAAATGGTTGGGAAAATTACCTGTGTGATTGGTACACTTCGTGCTAAGAGTTTGATTAAATCTCGAGCTTTGAGAATGATAAATGGATCACACGTTTTCCTAGTAGTTTTAACGGTCATAGAACCTTCAACTAAATCCAAAACACAAGCTACACCCTAAGGAAAAACCAAAAAGATCAAGAAAGTTTAGTAAATCCAATAATCAAGGATTCTAAGAAAAATCAAATCAAAACGTTTCTCAAGTTTAACACTCACATGAGTTTCTAAAACTTTAGTTAAATGACTCCAAATCTCTCTTAAATAAACTTCACGATACTTTGGAAACAGAGTAGCAAAACTACTTTCTTCTGTAAACGGTTTAAATTTAATAGGATCCATTTCGAATGGTTCGATTTTCCAATGATCTATATCATCTGTATCCCATGGTTTATCTTTACGATGTTGTTGTTTTTTTGATTTTCTTTCAAGATTGATTTCTTCATTTATATTAGTCGTGGTGATATCTTTTTAAAAAAAAATCCAATATAAGAGTTAGGATTAGTTAGGATGAAGTATGATTGGTAAGATAGATTGAGAAGTAAATACCTTCTACTTGTTTTGTGATAGCCATCTTCAGAAACTTCTTTTCGAGTTTCTGATATCCCTTCGAGAGAATTTGATGTGGTCGTATTGAAAAAGTCGATACGGTGACAGTTAATGATCAAAATTTCAAAATTTGCAAACCATTTGGCCTGTCATCTTCCTTGACATGCTACACACAGACCTGTTAAGTAGACTCGCACTCATGTGACATGTCTCTCAGCTGAACCGCAGAACGTTCACAGGTGACAGGGGGTGTAACTCGCCCGCATCTGTCATTTCTGTGTGATCCCTCCCAAAAACAAACTTAACAGTCTTTCACAAGCATTGAAAGTCTTATTGATGATCTGTATGCCATACTCTCGAGTCTCTTGTGTTCAACAAGACTTAAAGATTGTCTGATTTCACAACAAAGATATACTCAAACATCATCTAATCAATCATGCTTCCAAGATTGTACAGTGATCTCCTGGGTGTAAGACAAAAACCTGATCTAATCATAAATGTGTGATTACATTATAAGATTTCTTCTAACTGAACTGACTGGGTATAATGACAACTAAAGATTCTAGAAAAGGATTCCAATGGAGATCTGACTTCAAAGTATTATAATCCAGGAGATCTATCACTCATGGACCGATATTCTTATTACCAGTGACCTGTTTCCTTGCTTGATCAACTAAAATTCCATAGAATCAAAAGGAATCAGTCACCAAAGCTTTTCAAATCCACAAAACCAAATCTCAAAAAAGAAGTTCAACTCAACAATTTCTAATGACCATCTCACACTTCACCGTTTCACAAAGCTTACTAGAGTTTGATTTGATTTGATCAGGAAATAATTTAAGTCCTGAAGCTTTTTCAACTGAATCGACTGGTGTTTCGAATGATCTTAATGGGATTTGATTTGAGATCTTCGTGTTTGGTAAAACAAATGAACCTAATGAACCTTGATGACCGTTGACTCCATAAACGATTTTAGCAAAATGAGTCGGAACTGCTACATTAGGTGGATTACCTATATTTTCTCAAAGAAACGAGGAATTAGATTTTAGGTTCCAAGTTTTAAATGAGATAGGTTTCATTGATTACAGACCGATGACTTCGTATGAAACTATTTGTTTTTGAGTGATCGGATCTTGTTTTGGTAAATAAAGTGGAATGGTAAATACATATACATCTGAAAAGGATGTAGTTAATTGTCTAACAAAGTTTTCAAGATGTGCCCAATCTAAAGATTGTCATCAAATCATTCGAAATTCTAATCAGAACAAGTTTTGATTATAGTGGAATGAAAGACTTACAATCTCGATTAAAACCTTCACCTACTTGTGGTGCAATGTTGGATAAGATAAATGTTTCATTCATGGCTTCTTGACTGATTTTGGCATCAGCTGCAGGAACCTATATTAAAAAACCAATCATTTGTGAGTGAATTCTATCGAGTGAAGAAGATTCAAAATTAACACACCATATGACCACGATCATAACCACTTCTAAAATAATCCGAAAGTTTGGCTCTAAATTCAGGTGGTAAAGCTGGATCTTCATGAAAGTTACTACCAATAAAATAATCATCAATCAACTTGGAAAAAGGAACCAATTGATCAAACCAAAGACATGGATTGTAACTAACGAATGAGATCGATCAGGTTGATCACCACCAGGAGATCTAGGTGGCCGGATATTAGATGAAGTTAAATGCTCGGCAGTCCAAGAAGGGTTTCTCATCCTACGATCATATCCCATGGCATAAGCTTGTCTAGAAAAGAAATCATTGATAGGACCTAGATTATGTTTTTTTTTGTTGGAAAATCAATTAGTTATTATGACATATATCATTTTGGTTTTTTTGAATAATGTAGCTTACCTGGGTTTCCAAACTTTAAGATTTGATTGGGTGCTTGAGATTTGAATTCAGAATGAAATTGACGAGTAAAGATAGGTTGATTTGAACTATCTGAGTTCGGATTTGTTGTTGATGATGATGATGTTGATGATGAATCTGTTTGTTTATTTTTATAGACTATGGCTGTACTTGCGCCTAAGACTATACCAGCTACAAAGAGTGCAGATTGAGTGAGAGTTGAAGCCATTTGGATTTGAATAGAACTTGGAAAGAAGTTTACAAAAAATGTTTGCTGAGATTAATTTGAGCGGAGAGAAGGTATTGGGGTATAAGGATATATGCTTATATCCAAAGTGACGGTCTCCTTTCCTCCTATCATAGTTCCTCGTTTACCTTGATCAGACTCCTTGAAAGTACTCTTTTGGTCTATTGAAAGTCATAATCAACGATTCATGAGTATACTTTATCATCTGACATCAAACATCCAGAATACCGTTCAAGTTCTGCCGACTTTCCAGCGCGAAACCATCTCGATCACTTTCTGGAGAACGCGCCTACACCTAGGATCAGATTCAAGGAAATCAATTTCAGTCGTGCGTCATTCAAAGCTATTCAGAGTTCATCCTTTGCAAAGTGGTCTGGGCGGTGGTACTCACGAAGGGACAAGTCATAGCTTGCTTGCTTGACGAAATCACCGTAAAACGTGGATATTTTTTGGTTTTTCATCGAAAGTTTAGTGAAGAGATAATAGCGTGTTTGTGAGCCAAGAGTCAGACCTTCGTTTTGTTGAGAATGATAAACTGAAGCATTTGTATTTGAATTTTGGCAGCCAGGGGTTTATGTAACTTCATTGGGGATCTGTGCATACAATTTAGGACCGACTCTTGTAGGCTATTGCAGGCTCAGCATTTATAGTTTATCAAATCAAACACACTTCACTTCTGGAGAATTCCAATCAACAAACAAAACAAACAACAAAATGACATTAATCAATCCACATCCAAATCAACAAGAAAACGTTCTAAAACACCAATCACCATCATCGTCAATTTATCATCAAATCAATTTGAATTATCAGTCAACTCATCATCATCAACATCCTCAACAACAACAACAAAACCGACTTATCTTTGAATTCAAACCTATCAGATTGATTATCAACTCAAATCCATCATTCATTCATTACTATTTCAACTCAAACCAATCTCATCAACAATCAAAACAATCCATTGAAACAGCTTCGACCAACCAATCAGTCATCTCATCTTCTTCTCAGCAATCCCAACGACGTCCATCAAGTTCTTCATCTAGAATCACTTTGACACCTACTCTTCAAGAACATCATCTTCATCATCATCATCCACACCATCATCATCATCATCCGGGTAGAAAGGCTTCAGCTACGGTCTCGGTTTCGGGTTCTTCTTTATTCGAATCTAGTCCAGTTTCACCTCGTACAAGTCTTTCACCTTCTACACCAAATCACTCGAGAATCAACCGAAAACAATCTATTGATTCAATTTGGCAAGGTTCGACTGCTTTATCACGACATTCAAATGAATCATCTCAATCTCTTTGTCATTCATCATTACCCGCTTCTACATCAAATCCAATCTCAACATCGAAATCTAAACTTGAAGAATTCAATATCGATCAATTGAATCATTTGATTTCAATTCCACTTGATCTTAAACATGATTCTAATGATTTCATTGTTGATATTCAAATCTTGGATCAATCTGTTCTACCTTGGGAACAATCTACCGATTCAAACGCTTTGATCATCTTGACTCACAAAGGGTAATCAATCTTTTTACTCAACTTTCAATATCATGTGCTGATTGTATCGGATTCTTTTCTAGGAAATTGTTCAAATTGTCTACATTAGATGGCCATATCCTCAAATCAATCGACTTGAGCTCAGAAGCAAACCCTTCAATCAACTTTAAATCTTTAACACCACTCTCACCTCCTCTCACTAACGTACGTTTTACTCCAAAAGATCTCTATTTCACTTGAAATTCTTTAACTGACTTGGACTTGAACTCAGGATAGATTTCTCTCTTGTCTTTCAATTAATCATTCACTTTTAATCATCTTACGATCACCAACCTTATCGATTGTTCAAACCATTCAACTCGATCAACAAGCTTCTTCTTACCTTTCATTAGTTTTTAAAAATGACTCTACTATCATTGGGATCACTGAAACTGGTCAAATCATTCAGCATAAACTCCAATTCGTTACTCAAAAGTTTTCGATCAGACAATCTGATGTGATTGGTGAAATCAAACTAGATTTCCAGAACTCGACCGGGATCGGAATCGAATTTGATGTTCATTCTCATTCTTCTCATATGATCATCTGGACTCATCAATCCTTTTCAGTCTATCAACTATTCTCGTCAAATCTTAATCGACTTCTTCGATATGCACTACCTCATTCCAATGGCAACGAGGATGAAGAAATTGTAGAAGTCAAATTTCTCCGATCCTCCTTGATCTCAGTCCTAACTAAGAAAGCCTTGAAAGTTTATCAACTTCAATCACCAACATCAGAAGAAGATCAAACTAAGAACAAAAGCTGGAGGTTAAAATTGATTCACGAATTTAAAGGATCTTATAATTCGATTGTACCGTATCCTGATCAAGAGGATGATCACGAAGTTTTACCAAAGCTTTTGGCTTTCATAGACGATCAAGATGGTAGCCAACAAATCTTGAAACTTGAACCCAAATCTGACCCATCAATACTTTATTCATCGTCGTTATCAGACTCGATCGAACCACAATCCAAAAATATCACATGTGCAACTTGGTTTGATGATAATTACGAACTAGCATTGATTGGTGATGCATCTGGAAGATTTACTACTCAATCGTTTCCTTCCGACAACCATACTAAGAGTTTTTCCCTTTTAAACGAAACCAATAATCAACTAGCAGGATCTATCACGACGATCTGTGTAGAAGAAGATCAAAGTATGGCGATTGTAGGCTCATCTGGTGGTGATATAGGAATATGGCAAACAGATGGAACTCAACTGGCTTGGAGTATCTTGAGTGATACTTCGATTGAAAGTCTTGCTGTGATGATTCAGAATGAAGTCTTCATAGCTAAGACTAGTGATGGGAGTTTAATCATTTTCGAATTAAAGTCTTCAGGATTGATCAAAGTGATGATTAGGATCCCAAATCTTCGACGTTTTGGATATTTTGATCAAGTTTGGTTTAATAAAACTCATGCCGAATTGAAAGTGTTGGTTAGGTATTGTGATGGGGTAAAAGGATTTGAGTATCAAGTTTGGAAGGAGAAATTGGTTAGGTCTTATTCATCACGGCTTGAGGCGCAGAACCCGACACCGGAGGAATGGATTCCGATTCAGATCTTAAGGAATAAAGAAGGTTTAGATCAAAGAAAGTTGACGGTTGATTTGAAGAAACTGGTTGCAGTGGCTACTACACTTTATGGACCATCAGCTTCGTGGATCTCAAGATTAATCATCCAAGAATTAATGCCGTGGGGGATAAATGAAAGATTAGATAAATTAGTTTCGAATGGATTGAAAATTTATCCTACTAAGAACAAAAATCGATTATTAATTGAAGGTTTAAGAGAAGAGATTGGATTAGGAATCGATCAAACTTTACAAGTGATTAGATTATTGGTTTCTTTGAGACTTTTATTAGATGATCCTAGTATTGAAAGAATTACAGGAGAAGTGATAGAAGAATTAACTAAAACTTGTGGAAGGTTTCTTGATTTCGGTACCTTGATGAAGTATTGGTTTAATGAATCCATTGAAATTAAAGTTTCAATACGAAATTTGTTTTGGAGTAGTTTAAAGCTTTTAAGCAATCAAAGGATCATTGAAATTGTAGAAAGATGGGAAAAGTATTTACCTTTCAAAGATCAAGATCAAGAAACCAAAGGTTTGAAGAAAGAAAAAAAGAAAGAAGGTAATGGATGGAAGTTGAAAGGTAAAGGGATCTTTCAAAGGTATGATTCTAAGAAGATCAATTCGAGTCAAAGTGAAATTGAAGGAATTGAAGAAGAAGATCATGAGACTGATGGAGGAGAAGGAGGTCTAGAAGAAGGAATAGAAGAAGAAATTAATGAAGAGGTTTCAGGTCGATCGATGTTATTGATCGGATTGATTATAGGAGATCATTATAAATTAATTTCAACTAAAACATTAAAAAGATTATCGATTTCGATTTTTGAAAACCTAACTAACTCATCTAAACTGTTATCAACCCAGATCATAAGTTTAGAATTATGTAATAGTAAATCATTTGAGATTATACAACATTATATTGATGCGATTGAATTGGTTAGGATCTTGTTTGGATTAGCAACCAGGAAAGGCGAATTAGAAAGGTTAGGTAGATTAGCTTGTTTGAATGTGGGGATCATCAATCCTCCATTGTTTATTACTACTTTGTCGTATGATTTAGTTACTAGTGATGATCCCGAAGATAGGATTGCTACTATGAAATTGGTGATCTTTATGTTAAGAAAAGTAAGTGACCATCTCATTTCACCATCTCATTTCATTTAACAGAAACCACACAGTAGATTGAGATTAAGTTTGTTTTCACTTTTGTATGATTGATCAGAAACCATTAGTATTATATACATCTTTACCTAGATTAGTAGAAGCAGTAGTGAAATCATTAGATCCAACTTACCAAAACGAAATGAGACAACAAACTCAATCAGTCGCCACGATAATCTTACACGAATTAGTGAAAACTTATCCATCTATTTCCTTTCATCATGAAACCCAAAGATTAGTAGTAGGTACAGAAGAAGGAGCTTGTATACTCTATGATTTAAAGACTGGACGTAGATTAGAAGTTTTAGAATCGTTTAAGAAACCGGTGATCGCTACTAGTTTTTCACCTGATGGTCATCGATTAGTTACTTGTGGATTAGAAGAAGGTAGGGTTGAAGTTTGGAAAGTGGGAAGTGGGATCTTAAGTTATTTTTTACCTAGTGTGATTTTGAATGGGAATGGGAATGGAATGTTTGGAAATAGTTCAATCGGTAGTAGTAGTGGTAGTGGTATTGGGAATGGAAGTGGGAATGGGAATGAAAGTAATGGGTTTAAACCATTTAAAGTCTTTCCATTTAATGTTGGTGAAGAAGGTTAGTAGATCTTCTTTTTCAAAGTGAAATGTTGAAAGGTATAGAGGAAAAAAGACTGATCTTGTTTAAATCTTTTTTTTTGGTTAGGTATGATGAGTCGTGGAGCGATTTTAGAATGGGTTGTGATTGAATGGGTCACTAATAGATCATGTAGATTAAGAATTAGAGAAAGCTCATTGACATTTGCTTGTTAGAGAAAACTTTTGATGAAAAGAAAAAGATGTCGTAGTCTCACTTTATCAAGAATTTCTTTGGAAACACTTTTGCTCTATTCCACCAAGATAGTGACTTTTTTATCAAGTACATTCCTTTCCAGGTTTTTGAGAGAGATTGCAAGGTTTTTTGTTCGATTTTTACTTCGGAGTTTAGAAGAATAATCATTTTCAAAAACTCATTCTTTTGTTATTACTTTATGATTTCCAATGATCATGACTTGTTGATATCAATTATTGGAAGACCAGTTGTACTTTGTCAAGAGATGGCTACTGAAACTGATGAATATTCTTTATTGTCTCAACTCATGCTTTTTACATTTATATATACAAATTTTTCTATCAAAGAAATCAAAAAGAGACATTTGTATGATGCTTGTCAAGTGATCAAGATGTCCATCATTCGATGTGCCATGAATTTCCAACACTGTTAGTGACCAACACCGCTGGCACGATCAATGACCTTTCTTAGATCCTCTCATAAATCCATTTTCTCCTCGGACCAGTCGATCTTGTACAGGTCTTTTTGGACTGAAGCCAAACAAAAACAATCTTAGTATAAGATAGAAGGAAAAGAAAAACTCTGACAAAATCTTATAGTAAGATTGTAATGGATACAGTCAGATCAAAAAGCTTTTATTACCTGAAGCCAAACAAAAACAATCTTAGTATAAGATAGAAGGAAAAGAAAAACTCTGACAAAATCTTATAGTAAGATTGTAATGGATACAGTCAGATAAGAAAGAAAGGAAAGAACTCAAAAGACTGTAACATGTTCAGGTTATAAAGCAAACAGAAAACAAAAATGAAATGATGTCATGAATATGATGGTGTCATAATACGAATGCAGAAGTATGATGTAATGTAGTAATGAAGAAATGAAATATATAAAAATGCTTTTGGAATAAATGTGTTTAGATAAAATGCATATGACTTTTGATAGCAAACAAGAAAAACAAAATGAAAAATCCAACACCCCCCCTTGCTGCAAAAAGTCATGAAACAAAAGAAAAAGAAAATCCAAAAATACGTCAAAATGCCTAAGAAATAGAAACATAGCAAACAAAAACTTGTGCTCATATAATGGCCGTGGAGTTGTTTTGACAAAAATTGGTAGCAAGACCCCGGTGCCATACAAAGGTGAGAACTTACTTTTGCTTTGCAGCAATATGCTGAAACCCCAACTGATTCCTGATCATTTCAAAAGTAGGTCTAGGAAGCGCCTTAGTCAAGAAGTCGGCTAATTGGTTTGTTGTGTTGACATGCTTGAGGGAAACATTCTTGTTCTTGACTAGGGATCGAATGAAATGGTACCTCAAATTCATGTGCTTGGTTCTCGAATGATGAACAGGATTATTTGAAAGAGCTGCTGATCCAGTATTATCGTAATGAATAACTGTTGGTGAAGAGTCAATAAATTTGATTTCTTGAAGTAATTGTCTTAACCACATTGCTTCTTGTCCCGCATCACCTAAAGCCATGTACTCTGCTTCCGTGCTGGACAAATTCGTGGTACGCTGCTTCCTAGACTTCCACGAAATCAAACCATCTGCCAGTCTGAACAGGTAACCAGAAGTAGAAGATCAGTCGTAGAGGTTTTCAGCCCAATCTGAATCAGTAAAGCCATAGAGAATGTTGTCATTTCCACCCAAAGTAAGGCCTAATGATCTTGTGTGATAGACATAAGCTAGAACCCTGAGAGCAGCCTTCCAATGCAATTTGTCGTTTTGTTTTAGAAACTGAGAAAGTCTATTTATGGCAAAAGAGATATCTGGCCTTGTGCATTGTGCTAGCCACAGAAGAGCACCAATTATTGAATTGTATTGAGGATTTGAAGTTGATATGTCCGAAGCGGGAACCAGAGAACCAAAACCGGCGATATAGGGAGTAGCAACATGTGTAGGTTCAGAATCAAAGAATTGTTTTGTGATTTTGATTATATAAGATGTTTGTTGAAGAGTGAAATGTGAAAGGTCAGGAGAGCGTTTAATATGTTGTTTCAATATGTTTTATTTGATTTATGTTTGAAATGTTGTTGTCTCTTTCTCACTATTTGATTTGCTCACTTGTTACAATTCATGTTCGTGTCATATGTATTTGATTTTTATACTTTAACTCTCTCACTTATACTATTAGTTTTCCTTATATACCTGTGGGTTTTTGCACCTACAGTTGTTCAAGGCTAGTCTCAACCAAAGCTGCTCTGCAAAAGTGAAATTTAATTACACATGATAACTACTTTCACCCCTACTAATAAATGACATGTAATAAGTCATTTATGGTGGGTTGGAAGGTTCCTTGAGCTAATAATGACTTGCTAAGTTGATTGGGTGGGTGGTTTTTTTTTGTTTTTTTTTGACACCTCACTTTTCGGACCTGGGGTACTTAAGACCCTAAGTACACCTAGTTAGGTACTTAACCACATAGTTAAGTACTTGGTTAAGTACCTATGGGCCTACAGTGACTTAATTAGGCCCCCCTATAAGCACAGCAGCACTCAGCAATCACGCTTTTTTGCTGAACTCATATTGATAAAGAGATGATGAGCATCTTAAGTGGAATGTTTACAAAAGAAATATGATCAAACAAGCGGAAACAAATCCTGAGGGTTAAGTAGACCATCAATTTTCACTCCGGCCTGGCGGGAAATGGTTCGATGCGAGCGATACATCTTTTCCTTTGCCATTTGTTCTGCTTGGGCACCGGTGAAGCCTTGTCTTTAGCAGGATTTGCATGTCAGTATTGGTACAAAGTTGTGAGAATGAAAGTCTGACCTTACCGATAGATATGCATTTGACGGTCGATCTTACGGAAGTACTTTCGAATGGTCGAGACCGGACAAAGCTTGCGTACTTTCTCAAACAGAGCCTTACAATCACTGAAAGACTTGCAATTTATGCTGTATTTTCGATAATCTTGAAGTCGAGAGATGATCAGTAGAAGATTGAAAGATATTTTGAATTTGAAAAAAAAACGATAAAAGAGTTTGGTTAAAAGGGGGCAATTCAAGTCGTTTTAAAACATACTGAATGAAATGGAACTTACAGTGTTTGATAAATGCCCAATAGAGTTCTATTGGATTAAGTTCACAATGAAACTTTGGGAGAAAGACACAGATATGACCAGCATCTTCAATTACTTTTTGAAGCAAGGGCTTCTCATTAGCGAAGTCGGATTGTAAGCTTAAGATCTTGGCTGCACAGCACATCGGATCATTGGTATCTTTGGAGGTCTGATCAACAAATTCTTCATTCCGATCGAAGGCCTCTTGTGCTTCCTTTTCACGTTGGAGTCGAGCCTCACGAGAAGCCTGATCGCGCTTTGTTTCGGATAACTGACAAGAAGAACAGCGGAAGACAGGGCTTTTGCCTGCCGCTTTAGCTTTTGTTACATATGGTTCCCATAGGCCTCGTTCCTGGAGAACACATCGGACACCCTTAGTTTTACCAGCAAGTGTTTTCGTTGGATGATCTTCAGGGTAAAGTAATGACTGAGGCCGACCTCGAAGCTCGAGTGGAATCCTTGAATCATCCACGGGTATAAAAGTATCCCGTAAAGGTTGTTTCTTGCCGCCCGGAAGGAAGTTCATGTTGGATACACGGAGTGCCTGAGGTCCATATGATTCGTGAGCTGATGAACAATCAAAGACAAAAACTCCCTGAGCATTGGGAAAAAGATAATTGAAAATTGGGATAGCCCGTGTCTTGACTTGCTCAATGAGTTGTGAGCAGTCCCACCACTTGTCTCCATTGGATCCAGGATACGTCACAACTGCAGAGTCAGTGAATTCGGGGACACATCGATATTCGGATTGAAGTTGTTGGATGTCCTGAGCGGTGATTGTGAGCCGTCCGGTGCTGCTGTCCTCAACGATCCAATCAGAGTCGTGGATGAGTCGGCCTCGGCCTTTCTTTCGCAACTCGTTTGTATTATTGGGAAGCCAAGCATACTTTGGTCTTTCATTGGCATGTACAGTCGATTCATCGTGAAAACAAAAGACGGTTCTTTTTTGTTCATTCAAAAGTTCTGGATCCACTGGAATGCATTGTTCAAGATTTTTGCCAGCGTATTTGGTAGATCGTACTCGAAGCTCTGCCATCACATCAAGGTACCGAGTGCGATATTCTACAACATCAGGTCTTTCGTGGCCATCATAATACAGACCTTTGCTGTATTCACAAGCATGAAATCCCAGACAATGAAGCCAGCGATAGCTGGTAGTTAATGATATTTTTGTATTTGGTTTGTATTGAGGGAGTATAACATTATTTGCATGATCACACAGGCCTGATGGTGTTAGCTGATTGAAATGATAGGAGTACATATGTTAGCTTGGAAAGGAACAATGAGGAGGGAAATGAATCACAAATGAAAACTAACCTCGCCTGGTTTTTTTGCAACTGCCCATGAATAAAGCGAATCAAAAACTCGTTTATCATCAATCATTGAGGGGTGAGCAGATCCAAAACCTCTTGAGCTGAAGATTAACTCCTGGTACTTTAGACGTTTACAGCTTGCTTGCGTATTGTCTTGGCTCGACTAACACCAGTAGTTGGTGCATTCACTTTCTTAACTGAAGTTTCGCGTCGTACAGAAGATGCAGCAGTTAGCCACGATGCACTTACTGCTGGTGACTTCGCGTTGCTAAGAGTAAGCTCAAGGCGTTGGGTGTTGTATTCTTGAAGATCATCCAAGATTTGAGAGGGATATTCAAACAGTGGGTTCTTCCGAGCTTCTTCTTTGTACTTCTTTGAGACAATTAAAATACTAGCTTGCAATTCATCAAAACTATCTTGAGCAGCTTTCTTAGCACATTCAGGGCCCGACAGAGACTTGGTTGTACTACAATAGCGAGTGACGCATTCATCGATCCACTGATTGTGAGCTGCCGCTAGATTGGGTGAAAAGGTATTGGTCGAGTGAGATTGCTTGGATTGGTCAGGATCCAATGATGAATTTGAATCAGACTTGTCAGAGGAATCAGAATTGTCAGATGAACCAGAATCTTCAGATGAATCAGAATCGTGGCAATCAGAATCTTGTGAATTTACAGATGTCGAGGTGATAGATGTGGATTTTGAGGTGATAGAAGTCAAGGTGGGTTGATGTTGGCACAGCCAGTTGGACATGAACGAGGTGTTTTTTCCAACTGCCTTGATGGCCTTCTGATTACGGCTGAACTTGGTCTGCTTTGGTATGATGGCAGGTTTAAGCTTCTTAGAATCAGCTTGAACACGTGTCTTCTTATAGCCTTTGAGGATGGCTCCAGATCGGTCTCGTCGTTTTCCAAGTCGTGGTTTTGATGTACAGGTTCTGGTAAAGACAGGGTAGAGGGTGTTATTGATTAAACCTTGATCACATCCTTCATCATCTGACGAGTCGGCAATGTTTGCATCAATGTATAAGTGCATTTCAGACAGTTCCAATTCATTTTCTTCGGCTTGATGATCTGGATCAATTGGTAGCCAGTAAACAGGAGGTGGATTGTCTGTGAAAGAAGATGGTGGCAACATATTATCTTGAGTTGAAGAATCATGAACTTCTAATTCTGAATTATCATCAATGATGATGTGGGTTTGAAAAGGCTGAGCTGGGGGGTTAAGATCTTGGGTTTGAGAATCGTAAATCTCTGATTCAGAGGAGGAATCAATGAGAATGGGAGTGTTAGAGGACTTGGCTGAGAGTGTTGAATGTTGAGCTTCCAATTTGCGGAGGGCTGCAGCTTTTCTATGTTGTTTCCATCGCCTTTTTTGAGCACGAGATGCAGCACCCTTGATGGGCATATTGATTCAATGATGAGTGAGTTTGGTGGCGTTTGAATGGTTGATCTGGCCAGGGCTTGTGAGCTTAACCTTGTGTTTCAAGGATCATTACCCGCATATGTTGACAATAAAGCTGGCTATAAAATTGGGATTCCAACAGCCAACTTTTCGGACCGGGGCCGACCCCGGGGCCGGGGCGGATAAAGCTGTGGTTGAGACTAGCCTTGAACAACTGTACAGTCATTCCAGATTAGCTTGGCCAATTGAACTTTTTAAAAATTATTTTTACGGTAATACAGGTGAATTTATAAGCATATGCACATATGGAGTTTGTGTTAAACCCACCCCTGTTTGAAATTTGAATGATCATACATACATATGTAGCTGTCCTCACCGCCATTCTCTCATCTTCACACCCATCGATCCAGCTCAATCGCATTTCCAATCACTGATTCTTTTGGATCTGGACACACACTGTGAGTATCCAAAACGTTTTCTTGGTTTTAAAATCAATCTCACAATCTTTCTTTTGGTTCTGTTTGAACCGTCTCAGCTTTGATCCGAACCTTGATTCAACCCTCTCGTTGTCGATCGATCTCTTTTCCTTGACTTCTAGGCTTTGACTCTGCGACATATTCCTTGGATCTTGTCCTCTATTTGTTGAATCCTTCCTTTAGGCTTCAGATCCAACTTTTCAGCTTTGAATCCAACCCTTGAGCCCTGTGTCTCTTGATCAAGTTTTTCCTCGCATTTGTACTTGTTTTCCTCATCTTTGAATCTCTGCATTGTGATTGAATCCCCTTTGTCAGCGTTTTTTTCCCTCAACTTTGTCAGTGACACTTTCCATTGCAATATAATCCTTGAAATATAACCTCTCCCAGTGGCTCTTTCATCACTTTGCAAATACACCAATACCATGGGACAAGAAAAGGAGATTGAGTGCAATGATGATGTTCACAGATGAGCAGAGTTTCAACAGCCCTGAAGCCGAGTCCTGTATGGAACCAACTTCAAAGAGTTCCGACACCAAGTCACCAACAATACATACTCCATACTGAAGTTTGAGAGCAAGCAAGGAATCAGATGCAATTGCGATAACGGGATTTTCATTTCACATTCTTTTGCTCAAGTTTACCAAACATCTTTTTAACGACTACGTACAAGATATGAAATCAGAGCAGGCCGGAAGGGAAACATATTCAGTTCATCATAATCAGAAGGAGAGAAACAACGGTGCATGTTCAAATGTATTTGTGGATGTCTGTGAGGGTGTTGTGTACTCTTAAACAACCTGATTATTGACACAAAAAGGACTTACCCTTATCAATCAAAGCAAAGAGATCGATCGAAGACAAGATGGTAGAATTGAGGTTCAGATTGAAGATGAGAGAAAAGCAAAAGAGAGACCGTGAGATTGGATTCAAAGCCAAGAGGACACATCCAAAACTTACAGTGTGTAGCCAGATCCAAAAGGATGAGTGATTGGAGATGTGATTGAGCTGGATCGATGGGTGTGAAGATGAGAGAATGGCGGTGAGGACAGGTTTGATCGTTCGGTCAACAGTAGATCGAATGATGCGGACACGGTTGGTCAGGGTGGGTCAACCTCGCAATTGAATATAGGCATATTTATGCTTATAAAATCACCTGTATTACCATAAAAATAATTTTCAAAAAGTTCAATCGGCCAAGCTAATCTGGAATGACTGTAGAATCGAACATCAT
>NW_006768789.1:1132056-1144272 GCF_000204055.1 Melampsora larici-populina 98AG31
TTTAGTTGCTATGCTTGTATGAAAGAAATGAACAATCATCGGTTTTGATTCTTATTCGTTTATAAGCCATTATTGACTCTTATAAACTGGTGCATTACTTACAGGTTATGAGCCTATTACCCGAGTAATCACTGTTATTACGTCACTGGCTTTCAACAGATCAAAGCGTTTCGTCTCTTTTTTTGATTCAATTTCAATATGTCTACTACTCCTCCTATTGACGAATCCTCATCCTCCGAACGCGACCCTTTCCAGCCATCGTCATCTTCTTCAGCTGTCTCTGATTCAACACTGTCGGATCTTTCTTCATCATCAACTACTATTCCAGCTAATTATCGCGCCTCCGACGATACTACCGACGTTTTTCCTGTTTCGTCAATTGTGCCTCTTACCTCTTCTCGAACGATGTCTACCACTATAGCTACTGCCGATAACCAGGTCAAGATCCCTGAGCTTAGTAATGGCAACTTTGCCCATTGGAACAAGCGCCTCCATTTTGCCTTGCAAACTCGGGGACTCCTCAAGTATCTTACCGAGGATACTCCTCCAGCTGATGCTGATGGTCAGGCGTTATATCGACATCAACAAGGTCGTGTAATGGAAATCATTGTGGGATCGGTTGATGCGTCCAACGATTCTTCAATCCAACTCACTGACACTCCCAAAATCGCTTTTGAAAAACTCACTAAAGCTCATGGTGGTAGTGGTGGAGTGCTCGCTGCGTCTACAATCTGAAAAATCGCCACTGCTCGATTGGAATCCGGTGAATCATTGTCCGATTTTATTCTTCGAGTTCGCATTCTTCACAACCAACTTGCGCAATATGTTTTGGATGATAAGGAGATCACTTTGTCATCTAAGCTTTTGGCTATCTTCTTGTGTAATGGTTTAGGAAAAGATTATGAGTTTATCACTGCTCCGTTCTTCGCCGACCTCTCCAAGCTCACCGTTCAATCAGTTATGGATCGACTCGTTTTGGAGACAGTTAAACGATCTTCCTCTGGTCAAACCTCTTCGACGGCATCTGCTTTTAAATCTTCGTTGGCTCCTGTCAACTCTTCTGTCTCGAATGGCACTCGCCGTATAGGTTCGGGCCCTGATGATTTATGCAACGTACCTAATCACTGAGGTTTGCCTCACACCAACAGAAATTGCCACAAGCAAAACGGGACCAAGCCGCGTTGTGAGGGTAATGGTTCTTCCGGTGGTCGTGATGGTACTGGTTCATCTGGTGGTACTTTATCTCAGGCTGAAATGGCTCAACGCTATATGAAGATTGTGGCAGCTCGTCAAGATCAGAAGGTTGCTTCTACTCCTAATCCGAACTATGCTGTCACCACGTCGAATCAATTTAGTGCTCTTGATTTTATTGATGAATTCCCAGATGAAGGCTTTGCCGCACAGGCTTATATGGCGTCAGATGGTGCTTCTTATGATACTATTTTAGCTGATACTGCTGCAACCAGAAACATATGCTTTAATAAGGATATGTTTATTAATCTTAAGCCTATTGCTCCTGTTAAAATTACTGGTATCTCGGGCGACCCTCAATTCGCTAATCATATGGGTTCAATTATTATTCCTGGTTTTTCTGAGGAGAATCACTTACCCATGGACATATTAGTTTTGGATGTTCTTTATGTACCGACTATGGTGGTTAATCTCTTATCATTGAGCCAATTGTGTGCCAACGAGGCGTCTTTCTCAGGGTCCGGCAATAGCATTACTGTTGTTGGTATGGCTGGTAATTGGTACTTTGTATGCGAGAAAACTGAAGATGAACGACTCTGGCAATGCAAGGTTCGCCTTACACCTTCAGTCTCTGTTTTTTCTGCTTCGGCTGAAGTTTGGCATTATCGTTTAGGTCACCTCCATTACAATGCAATAAAACGCCTAGCATCTTCTGGATCTATCAAGCTTTCTCCTCGTGTATCATCTTCAGTTCCATCTGCTTGTATTACATGTCAAAAATCTAAGATCTGTCGTCTACCCTTTCTGTCTCATTTTCCTGTCTCTTTGTCTGTGTTACATCGAATTCACTCAGATGTTATTGGCCCATTTCCTCCTTCTCTTGGTGGTGCGCGTTATCCAGTTTCTTTTATCGATGATTGTTCTCGTTTCTCTACAATTTTTTGTATTAAACTTAAGTCCGAGGTTTATAATTGCTTTGTGAAATTCAAGACTCAAGTAGAACTATTATTCGACAAGAAAATTAAGTTTTTGCATACGGATTGTGGAGGTGAATATCAAGCTTCTAATTTTTTATCCTATCTCAGTACGAATGGGATCGTTTTGGAGCAGGGACCAGCTGAGACCCCCGAGCACAACTCTGTTGCTGAACGATATAACAGAAGCTTGATCGAGCGTGTGAGATGTAATTTACATCACGCCTCTCTTCCGGTTAAACTATGGGCCCAAATTGCTTTGGCTACGGCATTTACCCTCAATCAATCGCCACACTCCTACCTAAATCACCAATCTCCTTTGACTGTTTGGAACTCATCTATACCCGATAGCGGTCTACATGGACCTGATCCTTCTTTTTTGAGAGCGCTTGGTTGTTCAGCTATATATCTATCGCCACGGATCTCAGGAAAGTTAGGGCTCAAAGGTCGAGAAGGCGTGCTTCTGGGTTATGAAGGAGGGGCTAAGGCTTATAGGGTATGGGATTTGGAGTATAAGAAGATAGTAGTCACTCTCTCTGTTATCTTTAACGAGACTATCTTTCCTTTTTCATCCCAGTCATTGGCTCCTGAATCTCAACCTTTCGTCATCATTCAAGATCCTGGCTATGATCTTCCCGATGTTATTTCGGATTCTCCTTCTATACCATTGGTTTCTCCTCCGATTACACACAATTCTACAATTTATCGTTCTACTACCGGCTCGGGCCTTAGGCCTCTTCTATTATCTTCTGCTTCTCCTCGTTCACCCTCTTCACCAAGTCTTAGAGGACATAGTATTGTCACCTCATACATCGCCGTCAATCCATCCTTATCAACAAGTGTCATTGGACAAAAATCCTCCCGTGTCGCCTCCGCTTCCTCCTTGGGTTCATCCAAAAGCAGAGTGGATCGCCCTGTCAGAACAACAAGTAAGCCTGAGCGTCTCGGTAACTTTATTGGCCATGTGGGAACCGAGATGAATGATGAACCTACCTATAAACAGGCGATGGAGGCTCCGGATGCTGAAGAATGGAAAAAGGCAATGAAAGCCGAGTTCGATTCTTTGGTTCAACACAATGTTGGCAAACTTGTTCCTAAACCTTTGGATGCTCGAGTGATCGGTGGCATGTGGGTACTGAAGAAGAAACGTGATGAAAATGGTGTCATTCTTAAATACAAAGCCAGATGGGTATGTTTCGGCAATCGACAGATCGCCGGAGTCGATTTTCATGACACCTACTCTGTGGTAGGCAAAGCCGATACCTTTTGTTTGCTTGTAGCTATCGCCGCTTACCTCAAATGTTCTGTCATTCAATTCGATATCATCACGGCATTTTTACATGGGATAATCAAGGAGCGAGTGTACATCCAGCAAGTCAAGGGTTTTGTTGAACCAGGTAGGGAGGGTATGGTGTGGGAGTTAGGCAAGTCTTTATATGGTACTCGTCAGGGTGCTAGAGATTTTAGCAATCATCTACGCTCTGTCCACTACTATATCCGCCAGGGACTATTTAAGTAGGGGGGACTACGGTTTTAGACCAAGTTCTGAGCTTGGTGACTAACCGTAGATATTTACTAACAGGTAGTTACAGGAATGGAGAGTCTCACAAAGGCTCCAATGTAACCACAACTGTAAAAAGTATAAGATCATACTTTTATGGGAAGTACTTTCTCATATCTCTTACTGAGGTGGTGTGGGGGGTATGCCCCGGCAGAGCGGACCCTAGCGGTAGACGTCTACCGCAAGGAATGATCCGCTCGACCGGGTTGAGAACAAAGGAGGCCCTATGGGGTCTTCTCTTCCCCGTAACTCACGGAGGTCCGAGCCGTGAGCCTAGAGAAGAGCCCAATTCTTGGTCCTCCGTGTGGTACCCCTGAACCAACACCATCAAGAAGGTATACACTGTATGTAATTTTAAAGTTTGCGTGTACAATACAATAGGACAAGGTTTTGCCTAGAACTTAATGGAAGGTCATCTAGGAAACTCGGCGTCGATCTCAGACCCCTCTCGTTTGTCTAAACCCCAAGGAGGGAACAACTTCGTTAAGAATTGATGTTACTATCGACAGAACAATGATGTTGATGCACTCACACCAGACCACGGACTCATTGACAAGTGTTAACTCCTCCACCGCTCTCTGGTTTCACCCACTGTAACTCTTCTGACAACCTAATCGTTGCTTTCAGGTCTTTCGCCGGGAACTTCCTCAAGTAAATCATGTACGAGTTGGATGACCAACACCCGCACCTCTTGACTTCATCTATACAAGCTCCTAGGTTCCAACGGAGCGAGGCGCCGCCTATTTGGAACAAATGCCCATGTAACAGCTGTTTTCTTTTTGAGCGTTTCTTGTTCCAGACCTTCCTAAACTCGTTGATGGCTTCCGCTTTCCCTAGGCGTACTTTCTTACTTCCGCGTACTAAGGAGAATATCTCATCCCTGGGTTTCCGCGGCCGAAATGCAAACCACGATTCCAACATCAAGACTGGATCCAAAAGTGAGTCCTGCCTGTGTAGAACGATCCACTGCACCTCCCCTGGCTCGGCTGTCTTTGCGTTGTGTATCGCAATCTTAACGAATGATTTATCCTTCGCCCAAACTAGGTCGTTCCATTGCGGCATCCTTTTCCTCGGATCGTCCGTCAGTAGTTCCCCTAATCTAGCGGTGCCCCAAAATGCAGCAAGGGCCGCCGTCAACAGGGCCAGGCCTCGTTCTCCTTGGTCCGGTAACTCCTCCAGGAGAACCACCAGATCCGATAACAAGACTGGGGGCCTCGTACAATCGACATCTGCGAATCTTGCTTCTAGCAGCTTTGACGCTTTCAGGAGTGGCTTAATGGACTGATCGACTTTCGATGGGTAATCGACACCATGGTAGACGTGCCATGCCTTCACTCCAGCTACATAGGCCTTTAAGGTAGATGACCTAACCGACTCGTCGTTCGCCGCCACTCTTTCCTCCTTGATGGACGCCCAGACCACGAACTGCCTCATGATAGACGGGGAGATCGGTAGCAAGAGAGAGCGATATAGACCTTTTGCAGTAGCAAAACGATGAAGCTTTATGATACCCGAGTTATAACCTTTAAGCGTACCGTCACTCCAGGCCCCGTTCAGGAAGTGTTGCTTCACCGCGTCGATCCCTGAGTCGTCGACCCCCAATGCATCCTTCCTGAAAGCGCCAAACAGTTTTAGGATCTTCTGCAACTTCGTTGGGTTGGAGATATCAGCTGGCGTGGTCTTCGACGACTTTCTCATGGTGACCCTCTCCACGTAAGTCGCTCAGATGGAATGTACGCCTTGAAGTGTTGGTTCTAACGAGACTTGATACAACAACAGAGACAGGTCTCTCGGAATTTCCACTCGGACTTTGTGGGACCAGGCCAGATCTCCTCGAATTCCGCGAGACAGAGCATCCGCGGGATTAGTTTCCGATGTAACTCGTTTCGCCTTCACGTTACACTCCAGTTTAGTAAGTAGTCGCTGGATTTCTTTCCACTCCTCATGCACTTGCACATCTTTTGACTTTTTCTTGGTCACCGTGGACTGTGATGTGGTGTTATCAGTCCACACCACAAACTTTTTGCCTATGACAGCAAATTTCAAAAAACATCCGAGTCAGAGCGGCCTTATTGCAGTCACATCTCTTTGACTCACCTCTTACGTCACGAAGTTTCTTTACCACCAACAAGCTCAGACGGATAGCGGCTGTTTCGGCCCAAGCGATGGATCTTTTGCCATCCGACAGATTCGCCGTTTGCCAGCCGTCGAAGAACTTAAAACATGCCCAATGATCCTTGACCAGCACACCTATCCCGAAAGATGAAGAGGCGTCGCCTGCCCATTCGATCTCCAATGCCTTCGGTTCTGGGATGATGGGTCTAGAATTGAAATTACTCAAGCATTGATCCCACTCTTCTAGGTCTGCCCTTGCTCCGTCCGTTAAGTGTCTCAAGGCCGCCTTATTCTTCCAACCCTTCATCATCCGATATAATGACGGGTGCAACGATAATTGTCGGTAAGCTTTTTGCCAATCGAATATGGCCGCTTCCCATTCTCCGGGGAAGCGTTGGAAGAATCTTGCCACCCTGTTGAAGTCATCCCACTGGGTTCCATAATTCAGTTTGTTGACAAAGGAGTTGACGGAAGGTACTTCTGGATTGTTTTTAGGGAAGGATAGGTCATTTATCAGTCGAATGGACCCATCACCGTTAACCGCGCTTCCCATAGGATTGGAGCGGAAAAATCCTAGCTTCTCTCTCAGTTGTTCGTGAGTAAACGGTCCTGCGATTCTCCCAGCTCTGTGCTCTTTTGCTAAAGTCCTCTCAATCTGTAGTTGTACCGCCAGTGCCGACTTATGGTTCGGGGGGGTGTACCAAGGTAGGTTCCCTATCGAGTGTTGTGGTATCCCGCGACAGAAGCCACATTGAAATCCGTTAAGAATATAGGGGATACTTCTGTCTAGGCCAGCTTCTAACATACACCTCCTCCATTCTTCGACGTTCATCTTGCTCGGGACCGGAGCTGGCCATACATCGTCGACTTCCACTGTGAAGAGTTTCCTCTCCCACAATGGCAATGGCTCATCCGGTACGCTTTCTTCGCTCGAGCTACTCGCGTATGGTTCTTCACCATCTGATGATTGGTCTGGCTCGTCCTCGTTTGGTTCTAATACTATGTCCATCTTGGCGTTTAGCACCCCGCTCTCAGGCCTCTCAGACCTCAACTCTCCTAGGTTACTACACGCTGCAGAAATTCTACGCAGGGATCTACAATAAACAGAGCACGCATTCACAATTCAGGAATTCACATTTCAAGGAGGTATTTGCCGGACTATCTGACAACAATTGAGAAGGCCGTCAGGCTCTAATGCGTACCACAAGATGAATGAAAACAAATGAACAAGGAGGAAAATCAGAACAGACAACCAACACCATTGGACACGAAACCAATGTAGCGGTAAAGGGCAAAACATTTGGTCAGTTGACCCGGACTCTCTTTGCTCTTCAACTGAACGCCCGACTCACTTTTCAGTCGACTCCGCAACCTGTGACTTTTGTGTCCCAGCACTGCCGTTTTGTTTGCCGCCTTTGTAAAAATTGTTCTTCTTCACAAAAGTGCCGGACGCCCCCGATCCTTCTACTACATTTGACTCTGTCGAAAGACGTGCGACCACACTCAGGTCAGGACTCTTTCCGGGCGTTAGAACATGGAGCTAAAGGAAGACCAGAACGCTAACCTTTGACATAGTTGCCGTGTTGTTTAAAGTTTCTGTTCTGGGGGAAAGAACCTTTCCTCCCGTAGTGCTTCTTACCGGCTCCTCCCCGATTGCCCTGATGGACCTGATGGCTGTCCTCTGCTTTCCCTTTGGTCGGAGCCGATGGGGTTGCTATCGGTTCTCTACCAGTTGTGAAGTTAAACCCAAACTTGGGTTTCCCGGGAGCATACGGGTTATCTTCAAAACCAAGGTCATTTGCTCGGTCGGCCTCCCGCCTAGCTGTGTCTTCGACCGTGGACTGAAGACCATTCGGTAAGCGGACTTTGTCTTTCAACACCGTTTTCCCATTGACTTTCGTCTTGATGAGCTTACGCCTCCTGAAGATAACTGTCCTGATTGCCAAGTGATAACAAAGCGCAACCATCCAACAATTATACTTCTTCTTTAAGCTGGAGATGATTTGTTTGTGTTTTTCCACATAAACCGCATAAGCTTCATGACCATACACTTCTCTAGCGTATCTCTCCTCCAAGTCACACATCTCTATGAATTCACCATAAGTTATCTGACATTCTCTAGCTTTTTCTGAGGAATTACCGGCAGCTAATTTCGATTTCTTCTTTTCATCATCATCTTGGTCATGCCACTCTTGGATTGACGACTTGACAAAAACCGTCAGTGGAACGTAGGCCCTTAACTTCTTAAAACCTTTGTCCCATTTTGTGGGAAAATCTGGTAAGTCAGCGGACTTAAAGTCGACGTCTGAATAGCAAAGTTCTGCTTCGCTCACTGCCGAGGAGTCATCTGAAGTGGGTAGCTCCGAAGGAGTTGAGTCGCCGGAGGAGGAGGGGTCGTCTGAAGATTTCTTGGACTTCTTCTTCTTCGACTTTGACCGTTTCTTTGGTCGTCTCTTGGGTGTTTCTTCCTCAGAGTTTGACGGAGGGGAGGAAGGGTCCTCCTCGCTAACTGATGGTTTCCTCTTTGGTTTCGAGGATTTCGTAGCTGGCCGATCCAGAGGTGCCGAAGGCTCGGGGCCGTCTTCCTCTAGGTGAGGTTTGTCTCCTCTCCCTGCTGGAGGGGCGTCGAGGTGGGTAGCTCTTTTCAGAACCGCATCGACTTTGACCAGAGCCGCTCGTGCTTCTTCGGCAGTACCGAATTCAACTGCCCAGTTAAGCTCGTCCATCATGGATAGATTCTGAGGGGGACCACTCTGCTTGTCCGCCGCCGTGGGAACTGAAAAGAATTGCCACGCGAAGAAGCAAAAACCATAGTCAGTAAGATTACTCTTATCTAACACCGGTCAAGGATATTTAGGTATCTGGCGCTGATAGCTGCCTCCCTCCCTAGGGACACCCGTAGGGCTCATAAAAGACGATCAAACCACGATCTCTCCCCAAGGGGTATAAAGATGCAGCGTCTAAACGGAGCGCCAAGGGCAGCATCCTATGTAACGAACGGATGGGAGCGCTAATAGCCGCTACCCGAATAAATTCCGATTCCGTTCTAGGCGCCTACGGCAGCCCTACAGTCCAGCGGGGAGTATCGCAATTCGCGTAGTTGAGCTCACCTTTAATTCTTCTACTGCTCCTTTCAAGGCTTGGGACTTGCTCTTCTACTTGACGGGTTGAAATCTTCTTCTTCAAGGCTAATTTAAACTTCTTCTCATTTTCTGCCTCTGAAGACTCGTCATCACCGTCCATCTCCAACCCAACATTCGGGCCTGCTTCCGTGCCGGTAGGATCGATTGGTTCGCCATCAGCGTCTTCAGTGCCCGCGGGTTCCTCCAAAATCCCGACAATCGTAGACGCAGGCATCCCACTTGGCTGTGTCGATGGAGCTGGAGCTCTAGATCCTGCTCGCTTTGCCCTATTCTCCGCCTGAATTTGTTCTTTTTCTGCTTGCAGTCTTTTCTTCTCTTCTGCCTCCAAGTGAATTTGATGTAACTTGTTCTTCGCTACCACCAGTTTATCTTTTTGGGATGAATCCATATCAGAAAAATTTTCCAGAATGTAGACAAGTTTTATGTTCAGAGAGATGAGTATGGGAAGAATGAATTTTAATGAATAAAGAGGAGTTTGTGTTTTTTTGAAAATGTTTTTGAAAAATTTCTATGACTAGAGTGATAGAAATATGTTGGAAAAAGGCTATGCAGGACTGAGCTGGGCAGGCGTGGGAGAAGAGGAAGAATTGTAGCTAGGAGTGAAAAACTTTTTCTCTCTACATTTCTCTTAGACCTCTCCTGCCGCGAAGCCGTCCCGGGACTCGGGGCTGCCCCGCACTCCATAGCCCGTCCCTGTTACGTTACGTAATGGACTCTAGGCCTACCGTCGCGGGCTTTGGGTAAACTAGCAATCTTATTGGCTTTCGGTTTCGAAACTTCAAAATCCGACGACTGCTTATTCATCTTCTGACGATGTTCCAACTTCATCTATCTACACATGCATGTTGATGATGGTTTCCTACGGAATGCGAGACGTTCCAAAGTGACAATGCGAAATTTCAAAAAACGAAAATCACAATCCCCGGGTGCGAAATTCAAAAATCAAAGACAAAACTACAGAAAATACTCAAATACAGGGATAAAACCCCTGTACCGGAGTAAAAGTCATGGCAGAAACCCCTTTTTGCCCATTTTCCAGTGGTCGACACCGTTTTCATTGCATTGTCACCTTTTGACAAAAAGTACCAGCAACACCAAAAACCAAAAAATCAAAAAACCAAAAATCAAAAAATACATTTCTCAAACTTTACAATTCAAACACCAAAGTTAGATTCTACTGCAGTCAAAAACCACATGTTGGCCAACTAGCTACAAGCTCGGTCTCACAGGTATCAACACCTCCGACCAGAGACATTCTACCATCAGTCTCAAGAGCTTCAAAGTACCTGCTTACTGTCTCGCTCTCCTCCAAAACCTCTTTCATCATCATCAATCCTCTTTGATTGTCCTTGATCTTCTTATTTCTTTGTCATCCATCCTTGATCTTCCTCAATCTTCGTCACCCGTCCTCGATCTTCTTCTTTCTCCGTCAACCGTCCTCAGTCTTCTTATTTCTTTGTCAACCGTCCTCGATCTTCCTCAATCTTTGTCAACCATCCTCGATCTTCCTCAATCTTCGTCAACCATCCTCGATCTTCCTCAATCTTCGACAACCGTCCTCAATCTTCTTCAATCTTCGTCAACCGTCCTCAACCTTCTTCTTTCTTCGTCGACTTTATCCTAGAATATTCTTCGACCATCCTCAATCTTCTGCAATCCTCATCCAAACACCTTCAATCTCCATCACCAACTACACACCAACATGCCAGCGAAAATATCTGATGAAATCTTGCGACCGCTTTTGGAAGAAGCTGTGGCTAACAACTGGCCAGCACAAACAGTATGTGACACTGTTTGGCAACGGCACAACATCCGAGTATGTGTAAGAACTGTTAGAAGACGGATCAAAGAATGGGACTTGAAACAACAAGGAAATTATGATGTGGAGGTTGTAAAGGATGCAGTATTAGATAATTACAAACAATCTCTGAACCCAAAGCGAGCTCTCATTGCCCTCAAAAACGAACACAACATCATCATCAGCCGGTCAACTTTAGCTCGAGTTGAGAAGCAACTCAATCTTCACCGCCAAAAGGATGATCTTGACATGGGTGTAGTAACATATGCCACCGTATGTAGCAAGATTGAAGAACTTCAGATTGAATATGGAAATGTACTTGGAATCAAGAGTATCAAGAAGATGCTAGCTCAGGAACACGAGCTTCACATCCACCGGCAAGTGTTTGGGCCTTCTTGATTCCATTTGCTCTGATGCTAATTACATTTGAAATCCTCTTTGATATAGTGATGTTATTGCGGCTATGATGAAGGCAATGGACCCAGATGCTGTCAGAATGAGAGCTGCTCATAAACTCAAGTGACGGGAATACTATGCGGGCGGTCCCAATGAGGTTTGGGCGGCCGATGGACACAACAAGTTGATCAACTTTGGAATTGGTATATATGGATTCATTGATTGCTGGTCTCGAAAGATTTTGGGACTTCATGCTCATGTCACCAACAGCGACCCCCGCCATGTTGACTTGTGGTATCTGGGCCTTGTCAAGAAACAAGGTGGCATTCCCAAAAAGCTCACCACGGATCAAGGAACTGAGACTGTTCCTCTTGCTGGACATCAACTTTATTTTGGAGAAACTTACGGTTCCAGAGCTCCAGACTGGCCTTATCATCAATATGTCCCGTCCCCTCGTAACCAAAAGATTGAGTGCTTCTGGGACAAAATGACTTGTGGACTGACTGGAAATATCAAAGCTAAAATTCAAGAGCGCATTGATCAAGATTTATATAATGACAATGATCCAATGTCTAGGTGAAGCTCCTTTTTTTTAATTGGTGATTCCATGCTGAAATCTTTGTTATTGCTTTTCAGGACCTTGTTTCTCCACCTATTTATCCCCGTCTTTCAACGAGCTCTGGACAAATGGGTCAGGTTTTACAATGGTTTCTGCAGACGACACGACAAGCGGTCGAAATTACCTACTGGATGTTCTGCAGACTACTGCTACAAAAACCCCGTTGACGAATTTGGTTGCATTGATTACCTCATACCTGTCCCAGGTGAAGCGGTGGATGCTATCCTTGCTGATGATTACCCGGAGCAAGAACACTTGTGGAGCACAACCCCTGAGTGGTTTTCCCCGGTGGTTGATCAAGTCATGGAAGAGGTTGGAATTGTGAGCGGGGATTTGGACATTGGAAATTTTTGGGGTTCTTTTGATGTTGTATTAGCAAGATTGAAAGATTTGTCTTGGAGTAACACTCCCTTTGCCCG
>NW_006768789.1:1144372-1146683 GCF_000204055.1 Melampsora larici-populina 98AG31
TGATGATTCTATGGTTTTGGAAAACTGAGTACTTTATTTTGCTATTACCTGCATCTCTGTGTTTGGTAAACTTTGTAGTGGTCAATGGTATTGATTGTTGTGAGCAAAGTAATCACACTACGAGATACAATACTCTAAAAGTAATCACACTACGAGATACAATACTCTTGTTTTCGGAAGAAGAAAAAAAAGGACAGAAGAGAATTTTTTCTAGGATAAAAGCCACTTGTGGTCGGTTTGAAACACAAATTCTACATATATTTTTGGATGGAACCCTCCATCATCTAGACATATTCTGCATAGCATGCATTCACATTGCCTATATCATCCATGACATCCATTGTGTCCCCAGGTTGGAGGTAATCTTTAAGTTGATCCTTTGGAACTGACAATGTAATTATTTTTCTAGCCAGAGATGCTTTTTTCTTCTGTACCTGAGGGGTATAAAATGTTTTTGCAGATGATGGTGAGTGTAGCCCTTTCTGGAAGCTGATTACTTGACTCACATTGAATAGGTGCTGTTCAACAGATTGCCCTGCAACCACATGATACACCTTCACGGGGTGAGTCTGCCCTATTCGATGTAGACGGTCAATTGCCTGTTGCACAATCTGTGGATTCCAATGGGCATCCTAATGATATTACTTTTAGCTAATATTGACCACTGCATACATATGAATGAATGATAACAAACACACCATCAGATAGACCTCGTCAGCGCAGGTCATATTCAAGCCCACACCTCCAGCTTCAATAGATACTATAAAGGCCTCAATGTTGTTATCGTTCTTGAATCTGTTGAGTTGGCATGTCCTCTCATGAGTTGTCATGTCACCGTGCAAGGTGCCGCTGCCAATGCCGTGACAATCCAAAGCAATCTTGATCCTGTGGGGTGTGCAGGTTAGCTTACAGGCCAAGTGATATAACAGAGACATAAAATATAATTACCACTCCATGAAACACCTCCATTGGGTATAGATAACAGTCTTCTTGCATAGACCTTTATGCAAAGTTCTATGCTTCTTTTTGAGCTGGGAAACCAAGTATGCAAGCTTGCTACTCAGTGACCAGTCCTCCAGGTAGGCTGGCCTGGCATCAGCAGTCAGTGCCCTCCCATCCGGCACCATGATTCCAAGCTCCTCCTCCATCTCCGTAATCTTGGTCTGATTGAGCTCTTGTTCTTGCTTGAATAAAAGAGGGTGATTGCATGTCATCCTGAGATTCATCAATTGTCTGAAATATTCACCCTGTTTATGTTGGATTTGAGATTCCACACCAAAGTCCTGAAGAAATCTTTCATAATGTTGCTGATATATTGCTTTCACTTTTTGATGCATTTCCAATAAAATGGTCTCATGGTATATTGGAGGTAAATTTGATAGGTGGCTTGATTTGGTCCGCCTAAGCATGAAGTATCTTAGAAGCTGGCTGAGTGTGTCCAAATTTCCTTGATGAACCGGCAGAGTGATTTGACGGTACCATACTGAGTCTTCTTGAAAAGGTTTGATGTGCAGAAATTTGAAGAGCATGTGCAAGTCGCCAATTCTGTTATGGAGCGGAGTACCAGTGAGACAGAGCCGGTTGACTGATTCCAAAGAGGTGAGGACTGCATGGGAGGCGGTTTCATTACGAATTACACTGGCACCAGTAAAGGGTCAGTTTGGTCACAGACCTTTGGTTGCAAAGAGAGAATACTCACTGAGCTTCATCAATGACCACCCTGTACCATCTGGTTGTAAAAGGAACCCGGGTTGATCCACCAAGCCGTTGGTCATACATAAGTGTTTTTGGGGTTGTAATGACAATGTCGGCTGAGTGGATATCACGTAGAGGTATTTTGAATCTGTCGGTGCCATGCCAGCGCAAGACTTTCAAGCTGTTTTTTCTAGTGTGTTTTCCAACCTCCTCTTCCCAGTTGTCCATGAGGCTAGTAGGACATATCAAAAGAGTGGTGTGAGAAGCTCGCAGCTGAGTGTCTAGAGGGTTGACGGCTGATGCTGAATGCTGATGTTCGTATTGTCTTGACGCATCCAGTGTTGTAGCAATTAAAGAAATAGTTTGAATTGTTTTTCCAAGCCCCATGTCATCAGCTAGAATTGATGCCCTAGGGCTGACTGGTCCGGTTTGTTCCTCAGTGACAATAAATTCTTCTCCACAGAGACGGTGACACCACCGGTTGAAGGGTGGCATTGATTTATAAAACCAAAGGGAGTGATAAGTTTTGGAATCCGGATTTTCTCTGTCCAACAAAAATGCCAGGCCCTGCTTTTGATGGGGGTGCAGCTGAGAAGTAACTATGCCATAATAATGC
>NW_006768789.1:1161751-1164515 GCF_000204055.1 Melampsora larici-populina 98AG31
CAATGGGGTGACAAATGTTGAGTTTCAAGTTGTAAATCTACTGAAATTTGGGCCGTAACCTGGTCTGAAAGGGGTTCTGCCATGACTTTTACTCCGGTACAGGGGTTTTTGCCCTGTATTTGAGTATTTTCTGTAGTTTTGTCTTTGATTTTTGAATTTCGCACCCGGGAATTGTGATTTTCGTTTTTTGATTTTTGCATTGTCACCTTGACACCTCTTGCATTCCGTAGTTTCCTTATCTCTGATTGTGATTCACTTATAAATGATTTCAAATCGCATATGTTAAAATCTTATCAACTCAAATGGAAGGTTAAGCCAACTCTTCATCTTGGTATGCATTTACGATATCATGGCGACGGTGTGATTTCCCTTAACCAGACTCATTTTCTTCAAGACCTTTTGGAACGTTTCAGTATGGAAGATCTGAACCCAGTCAAGCTGCCTTTTCCTGTCGGCCTCAAGTTACAGCATGGATCTGCGGAGGATGTTAGTGCAGCTTCTCATTTACCTTATCAGTCGCTCATCGGTTCTTTGAATTGGGCATTGATCAGTACTCGACCAGATATCGCTTTCGCCGTTAGCCAATTTTCCCGATTCAATTCATGTTATACGTTTGCTCACTGGAATACGGCTAAACACCTTGTTCGTTATCTTAAGGGTTCTCTCTCAACTGGTATTATGTTTTGAGGAAGTATACCTGCTGAACTTAAGGGATATGGAGATGCGGATTATGCAAATGATCCTCTCGATAGACAATCAGTGACTGGTTACCTATTTACCTTTGGAGGATCAATAATTTCATGGAGAAGTCGTTGTCAGAAGTCAACTGCTTTATCTACTACTGAGGCTGAGTATATGGCTATTTCCAATTGTGCTCGTCATGCGTTATGGTTCAAATCTTTGTTTAATGATCTCAAATTATTGGTTTCGCGGTTCCCCTTTCATCTACTGGTCAGGCTATTCAGCTCTTCAACGACAACCGCCGTACCGTGTTGCTTTTGAAAGAACCTGTTATCAATGATCGATCCAAACACATCGATGTTCTTTATCATTTCATCCGAGATCATGTTTGCCTTAACAATATTACAACTGCCCATGTTCCTACGACTTCTATGCCTGCTGATTTTCTTACAAAGCCTCTTCCGGTGGATACTTTTCAACGTTGTTGTGAACAAGTCCGTGTTTTTGAGTGATTGAGTTAGGGGGGAATGTTGTTTCAATATGTTTTATTTGATTTATGTTTGAAATGTTGTTGTCTCTTTCTCACTATTTGATTTGCTCACTTGTTACAATTCATGTTTGTGTCATATGTATTTGATTTTTATACTTTAACTCTCTCACTTATACTATTAGTTTTCCTTATATACCTGTGGGTTTTTGCACCTAGAATCGAACATCATCTGTTTCGATTCTTATTCGTTTATAAGCCATTATTGACTCTTATAAACTGGTGCATTACTTACAGGTAAGCTGCTCAGTTTTGTTTTCTCTTTCTCTTTTATCATTTCTTTCTTATACTTTAGTTTCTATGCTTGTATGAAAGAAATGAACAATCATCTGTTTCGATTCTTATTCGTTTATAAGCCATTATTGACTCTTATAAACTGGTGCATTACTTACACAATAGACACAGATAGATGATGCTCAAGTGGTGTTTCTGCCGAGATCGGAAATTCATTCTTGAGTGAAGCAGAAAGATCATCAAGGAAATCATCCTCACCAGTCATAGCTATGTCATCAATATGAATAGTAATGAGACCCTGAAGAACATTATCCACTAACTTATAAAATAAAGTTGGATCATGTTTGGATTGTTGCAAACCGAACTTCTTCAGAGAGCTGGTAAATTTGTCGTTCCAATTTCTCGCAGCTTGATGAAGGCCATACAAAGGAAGAATCAATTCACATATATGATCAGGAAAGTTTTCATCTCTAAATCCTTTGAGTTGTTCCATGAACACTTGTTTGGTTAGGTGGTTTCCGTGCAAGAAAGCTGCAGCAATGTCTACACTTTTCGCCTTCCAACGCTTTACACCAGCCACTGTGAGTAAGACACAATTAGACTCTTGATGAGAAGCCAGAGAAAAAACATTGCCAAAATTGACACCTGGGACTTGACACTACACAAAATGTCATCTTTACCGGGCGGTAAAGAAAACTACTGACATAGAAAAGTCCTGAGGCAACAGGAAGAGAGCTAAAAATCTGAAAAAATATGCACCTTGTTCCTAGATGTTGGGGCGTCATGACGAGTATTTTTTTGTATTTTACACACAGATATTGGTTAATGTACTAACAATAAAGGCTGAGAATCATCAAAAACCCACCTGTAACAATACCTGAAATTTGGCCCTTGACTTTGAAGACAGGATTTTGGAATCTTCAAACATCAATAACTTTTGCAGTTCTGAATCAAATCACTCGATTTGAAGTGCATTAAAAAGGTGAGCCTTTCCTCTACATTTTTCATTGAGACATCACATCTGTAGCTGGTCTAAAAAAGATCCTACAGAGCAATTCATGCAGAACTGTTTGAACATATGTAGAGTGTTTAAATGACTAGATGGCACCTTACTAACATTATGAAGTGTGAAGGAGAATAGTTCAGCTTTTGAATGAACCAAAAATCGAGTTATTTGGAGCAGAATTGCAAAAGTTATTGAAGTTTTTAGACCACAAAACTCTTAAGGGTACTCAAAGTAAGTATGTACGTGTACATACTTTTTGCTATATACTTTTTTTGGCGGGGAAGGCGAGGCCAAAA
>NW_006768789.1:1164615-1172259 GCF_000204055.1 Melampsora larici-populina 98AG31
TTGAGTACCCTTATTGTCTTCATACTCATGACCCAAATTTCAGGTATTGTTACATGTGAGTTTTTGATGATTTTCAGCGTTTATTGTTAGTACATAAACCAATATCTGCGTGTAAAATACAAAAAAATACTCATCATGATGCCCCAACATCTAGGAACAAGGTGCATATTTTTTCAGATTTTTAGCTCTCTTCCTGTTGCCTCAGGACTTTTCTATGTCAGTAGTTTTCTTTACCGCCGGGTAAAGATTACATTTGGTGTAGTGTGACCATATCCCAAAACTACCAAACAACCTTTGTACTTTCCCACCGCTCCAGAAGGTAACAATTTTTGTTTGAAAACCCACATTGAACATAGAACCTTTACATTTTTTGGACGTGGGACCAACTTCCATGTGCCCAATCGCATAAGAGTCTCAATTTTGGTCGAAGCTGCCTTTTTCCAGTCAGCCGCTTCTTCTGTATCAATAGCCTTTTGGTATGATTTAGGCTCTGGGGCTGTAACATCAATAAGAAGTGCTGAATGTTTGGTAAGGAAAGATGACAGAGTGTATCGTTTAGGCGGAACACTGACTCTTGTCGTTCGGCGCAGAGGTGGTTGTGGAATTACAGGAGCACACCGTTTACGAGTAGGAGGTGGTAAAGTTGGACTGGAAAGAAGTCGTTTATGCGTGTCATCTTGAGTAGGTCCATCATTTGAAACAATATGACGCGAAACAACTGGAGGTGAATTCTGAGGTAAGATCTCAGATTGAATATCTTGAGGTGAAATAGCTTGAGGCAAATCATCTTGAGGTAAGTCTTGAAGTTGAGGTAAATTAGAAATAACTTGAGGTGAATCATCTTGAGGTAAGTCTTGAGGTGAATTATCTTGAGGTGAATTATCTTGAGGTGAGTTATCTTGAGAATCTTGATGTGAATTATCTTGAGGTAAGTTCTCATCTTGAGGTGATTTTTGAGGTGAAAGAACCGGAGATGAAATCGGATTAGGAACAGATGTGATTCAACGAGGTTGGACTGGTTCCAAAATGGAAGATAGATCCGGCCAAGGTAGGTTTATTAAATCATTTGGTTGTTGACTAGGAGTCTTACAGAAAGGAAAGTTAGTCGGAAAGAACTTGAAAGACATCGTTTTCACAATTAAATGACGAGCATGATTGTAAGCTACAATGTTTTTTCCTTCTGGTACAGCGTATAGGAAAACTGCCTCTTGGCACACAGGCGATAGTTTTGAACATAGAGGTGGCGGTAATAGATATTGAACTGAACAACCAAATGGAGCAAACAAACCTACATCATTGGTTGGTTGTTGAAGAGAAGAAAGTGGAGAGCATAGGCCAGTGTTTGTTTTGGTGGGCAGATTGTTGAAACAAAAAACAATATGTTGGAGACATTCAGGCCAGAAATATAGAGGAACCTGTGATGAAGAGAACAAAGTGCGAAGCCTTTTGGAAGCAGTACGATTCCAACACTCTGCCAGGCCATTTGATTCAGGCGTATAGGGAGCGCCCTGAATATGAGTTATACCCTCATCAAGGCAAAAATCCATCATGTGACAATTCACATACTCAGACCCATTATCTGTTCTTAAACTCAACACCGCAAAACCAAACTTGTTTTGAACATAGTTAACAAACTTTTTGAAATAAAGGTGAAGTTGATCTTTAGTCTTCATTGCGTGACAAACAGTGAATTTTGAAAAATCATCTATAAACGGAACAAAATAAGGATAGCCTAATTTGGACTTGAGAGGAAGAAAAGCAACATCGGAATGAATTAAACCAAAAGGAATAGTAGATCTATGATTTGAACGGGAACAAAAAGTTTGTTTGTGAAGTTTTCCCCGACAACAGTGCAGACAATTCTTAACTTTGTCCACATCATCCTTTGATACATTAAATGTGATGCCTAGACTGTGTAAAGCTCGCTGAGTTCCATATTCTCACACCGGGGGAATTAAATAGTTCAAACCTGGATTGAACCGAGTTTCAGTGTCCGGGTTCAAAATTTCGTCAAATTGTGAAATTTGTTCACGACTCGTTTGCAATATGTTTGCCAAGTTCCCTCAAGCCGTACTCTGCTCAGCCTGTATATGTACAGTACATCATACAACAACAACACCCTTCAGCATCAGTCACCAAGGATTCACCAATTGTACAGAGGATCAAGAATAAGATTCAAGACTGAGGATGCATGACAAAGGGGAGATGGTTGAATGGTTGGAATCGGGGTTGTTGTTGTATGATGAAGCTGTACTTACACACGCGGGGCCAACAGAGTACCGCTGAAGGGAAACCGGCAAACCTATTGCAAACAAGTTGTGAACAAATTTCACGATTTGAGGAAATTTCAAACCCGGACACCAAAATTTGGTCCAATCCGGGTTTGAACTATTTAGTTCCCGCGGTGTCATTAGGAATCTTGTCATTGTTAGATGAAGAGTCAAGATTACCATCAGGTTCAGATAATTCATTTGTACAAAAACTTTACACTCAACTTTCAAAGCCTGAACATGCCCAAGATTTCAAGATACCTCAATTCGGTACATCAGCTCTTACAATTGCTCGTTATGCTTTAGATGTTACATATCAAGGTGAAGGATTCCTAGAAAAGAATAAAGATTCAGTACCAGAGGAACATTTGAATTTACTTTTTGCTACTCAAAATACCTTCCTGAAGGATGTTTTGGAGAAAGCTCAAGAGATTTGCAATTCACCTAATGCAGCTGCTACTAATACTCACAAATCATTACAAGTTAAACGTCAACCATGAATTAGTTTATCCAGATATCAACCAGCCATCATTTTCCAACTATAGGCAAGTAATTCAAATAAAACTGGACATAATTTGCTTTTAGCACAATTTTTGAGCTCTGCGCATGGGGCAGAAATCATTTCAGGATTCATTTGTGATTCCCTTCATTCAAATTCACATTCATCCGTTGGCTACTTTGCCCCCTTTTGCCTCATCTGACAATGCTTTGCAAGTCAATCCTCCCCTAGCTGATTTTCCTGAAGCACCCAACCTTGCTCCTACGTAGGTATGTGTGTCACACAAATCTCCTTATCAAAGGATCCAATGAATCCTCAATAAACATCATTTGAGATTCACCGGTAATCCTTGGCGGAATTGTAATAACATCAAATGGAAAGGACCAGGGTTGAGGTGGAAGTGGGGTCCGGGATATGGGTGTAACCGGTATGAGATCAACTGCAGAGAGTAAGAGTAGAGAAGTCAAGTGTTGGTCTTTTTAATTGTTATGTAGGTTATCGAGATTTGGTTTGTCATCCTCAGCGAAAGTGATTAGAAGTGAACTTTACGATGTCAAATAGTAACAGTCAAACTGATGACCCCTTACCTTCAAACTCACCAATTCATCCTCGTCAACATCTTGCTACCCTTCAATCCCATCAAGATATTATCACGGCTTTAGCTCAACTCGGTGAGCTTTATACTGCTTACCTCTTTGATTCAATCAAAGAATCTGAGTACTGATTTCAATTGACCAAAGTGCTGTTCACCAAATAAAATTCACGGAATTTAAGCTCAATAGATCTTTGGCCCGAAAGACTAGAACAGCCACTCACGCAGATAGACGATCTTAGGCCATCGGTCTCTTCACTCGCTCAAGATGCATCAACCCTTCATGAAGTGGTAACCAAACGGGCAGCTGTAGCGGAAAGAATATCAAGCAAGGCTCGCATCCTAGACCTCAAACGGAGCAGGGTCAAGGAATGCCTCGATCGGGTTCAAGCTGTCACACAACTTCAAGACGCCTCAATCGGTGTATTTCAAGCGATCGAGAAAGCTGATCGGGAAGCTGCTACACAACATATCCAACGTGTCAATGAAATCAATCCACGATTTGTACTTGATTTGCAGAAGCAGTGGTGGTAGACAACTTTATACAGTCTTTTGGATTGCTGTACTGAAGACAAAACGACCCTCATATGTTCATTTTGTCAGCCTACGACCGATATACCTGAACAACCTTCGATCGCTTTAGAAAACTTTACAAAACAATTAACTGGAATCTTCTTAAAGGCTTTCACTCAGGCTGCGAATTCAAAAGATGAAGCTACTACTAATTGATTCTTTGAACCCTTTCCACTCTTAGGGTCTAAAGCATCTGAGGCTGGTTTATCAGCTTACTCCGATTTTGTGCGACCTCAGCTACATATCAGAATGATATTGTCAATCACTCATTTAGTTTTGTAAGGTTTGAAATCCATGTGAACCCATGGGATCTTACAGTGACTGACTTTGTTTTGTTGATCTGGAATCTTGCACACGTCTTTGCTACCTAATCGATCTCAAGAACCATCACATTATCCATTAAGTCCTAACAGTCATTTTGCTTCATCATTTCAACACTCACATCAACATCATCATCAAGAGACGAACATGAGATGACTTCAGTTAGAACTCCTAATCAAGCCAATTCATCAAATAAAAATATGAAAAAACCATCCCAACAATGATCCTTGTGACAATAGCAATGATGAAGACAAACAAGCACCAAAGAATGATTCTGATAGCAATGAAGATTATGGTCAAGGTTTTGGGGTTTATCAAGGTATGTCTACTGTTGTCTTCACTAAATGCTTTGTTGATTTTTCTGTAACCGATCAATTTTGCTTTCAGCATTTCAATTCTTTGGACAATTGATAATCCAATAAACGTTACAAGGATCTCATCATCAATCTAACTGTATATTAACATGACCTGTATGCACAAAATTGAACCACTTCTAATGGGTATTTAAATTCACCTTCAACTACTGTAGTAGATAATCCAAATTAATTACAATTAGGTGAGTCAAGTAGTTCAAAGATACCAATGGAATGTAAAAATCAGATGATTGTCATTCAGATTACAAGGCCTTGCAATAATCACTTACCACACGGTGTTTTACATTGATCAATCGATTTTAAGAATTAGTCACGTGACCCGGTCCGTGACTGCGCAAGCGCTCGTCCAAATTTCAAAAATCGATTATCCTAACTTTTTTTGCACCCTTGAATCACCTTCTCCACGCGATAACGGTCAACATGGAGGTTGACAACGTGTCGGATACGGGCCAGGAGAAGCAGAATGTTCCAAAGAACATTTCTGCAACTCGCGACGCGTCCAACGCGTTTATCAACCCCGTCGGTCCCCAGGAACAGTCTAGATCGACGGAACCAACCACCCCCCTCATCTTTGACAAAGCCAACGTTTGTCAAAACGTCTCTCAATCTCTCTCGATCCAGTCGGCGGACCTGGGAAACTTCGCAAGGAAGAGATCCAGGCAGGACACGCCCGGTACGATCGCATCAGACCAAGCGTCTGCGTTAACGGGGAGTCCTAGGACAAACCGCATGCAGAACCTTTTCCCAGGAGGAGCTGAAACCCGAACTCTCAAAGAGTTGGTAAGCAAGCTCCTGGAAGTCGTTAAAGCCGGTTTACCGCTTGCGAACAAGTCAAAACAGGCCCAGAAGACATCGATCGATGTCGGAACCGCGGCAGACATCCTGGTACTAACAGGAGCCGTTTATGATCAAGTTATGATCGAAGACGCTCGCCGTAACTTTACGACCCCAGCAGCTCTTGCTGGGGCTGATCCAAAAAGCCGTCCCATTATATTCAAGGGCAAGGCCACCGACGATACGCTAGCCGCGCTCACCGAGCAAATGGCTTACTTAACATCAGCAGTGGAAAACCTGCAACCAAAACAACAACCAAAGAAGGGACTTACTGTGCCCTCCTATGCTTTAGCAGCGTCTAAACACACCCCGAACGCCACGGCAAGCCAAAAATCTGTGCCGGCCAAACCCCAAGCACAGAAGATGGCACCTAAAGTCAAACCGACGAATGTCATTTCGCTTGTTCACCTACCGGGATCCGAGATCTCACACCCAGGCCTATCCACCGCAAAGCTGATCCAAGAACTCAACCTAGCGCTCAGAGCCTATAACGTCAAGCTCAACCCCGAAGACGAGACATGTATTGAAGTAAAAAGCGTAAGACGTCACCCGTCTAACGATATTGACATGTACTTTGAGACGGCTGCTATAGCCAAAAAAGTCAAAGAGCTACTCCGGACATGGATCCAAGGCTTCTCCAAGTCTTCGAAGATGAAGGAAGAACGCCATGAGATTATAGTCAATGGTATTCCCACAACATTTGACCCGAATGTTCAAGATCACGTAGAAGAGCTACAAATATGTAACGCGGACCTTCTCAAAGATATGCTCTTTGTACGCTGGCTGAATCCAAAGATCTTGGAAGACCCAAACAAGAGACATTCATCCATCTTAATTGGCTTAAAAAGCGAAGAACAAGTTCAGAAATGCATTAACAATAAAATTTGGCATGGACGGGGTAAACACCTCACCTTTAGAAGTGGCCCACCCCCGCGCCGCTGCTACAATTGCCAAAAGATAGGACACACGGCGCCACCTGTGCCTACCCGACCCGTCGGGTATAAGTCGATAGGAAATGTGTACTTCCTATCGACTTATAGTCAAAACCCCCCTGTCCGACGCGCCGCCGCCCCGACGCGTCGGATTAAAACTCACCGCTAAGTACTTCATCCACCGCTACATGACGTGTGAGGACCTGTAACACCATCTATGCCCACATATTGGCAAATGGTCCAGGAAAACATATATCCACGCAAAATTCCAGGAATCAAATTCACACTGATGTGAATGTCATTCACATGGATCACGGATCAAAATCACACATATGTGATGACATACATCTGAACCATACATGTGAATTTTGCATAAAGGAAAAGTGTTAGATTCACACTGATGTGAACGTGAATCACATAGAGGTGAATCAATTCCAATCACCCCTTTACAATTACGTGTCACGTAAAGACTTAGTCACGGATCCAAATTCATATCACATATATATAGGTAATTATATATATGAGAGCATATTTCACCTCAATGTGAATACATTCCCGCATATGTTAAAGTGAATACACACTCACATATATGTGAATACACATTCACATATATGTGAATACACATTCACATATATGTGAATACACATTCACATATATGTGAATACACATTCACATATATGTGAATACATATCACCTATTTATGAATACACATCACCTATATGTGAATACACATTCCATATATGTGAATGCACATCACCTATATGTGAATACATATCACATAAATGTGAATACACATCACCTATATGTGAATACACATCACCTATATGTGAGTACATATCACATATACGTGAATACATATCACATATATGTGAATACACATCACCTATATGTGAATACATATCACATATATGTGAATACACATCACCTATATGTGAATACACATCACCTATATGTGAGTACATATCACATATACGTGAATACATATCACATATATGTGAATACACATCACCTATATGTGAATACACATCACCTACATGTGAATACATATCACATATATGTGAATATACATCACATATATGTGAATACACATCACCTATATGTGAATACACATCACCTATATGTGAATACATATCACATATACGTGAATGAACATCACATATATGTGAATACACATCACATATATGTGAATATACATCACATATATGTGAATACACATCACCTATATGGAATACACATCACCTATATGGAA
>NW_006768790.1:7551-10169 GCF_000204055.1 Melampsora larici-populina 98AG31
TCATAAAGCTGGTGATGATGTGAGTGCGCATTTAATGTAATTAAATATAAGGGTATTGACTATAAGACTCTAATGTGGTGCAATTAAATATAAGACTTATATATTTAAATATAAGGGTAGAGTGCGCATTTGATTATAAGGGTGCTGGTAATAACATATAAGGGTATTGAGTTTAAATAAATATAAGGGTATTATATATGATTGAATGTAAGAGTAATGGTAATAACATATAAGGGTATTAAATGTAAGAGTGCGCATTTAGTTATAAGTTAAATGTGAGAGTGCGCATTTAATTATAAGGGTGTTGGTATTAAATCATAAGGGTATTATATATAATTAAATATAAGGGTGTTGGTAATAACATATAAGGGTATTAAATGTGAGAGTGCGCATTTAATTATAAGGGTGTTGGTATTAAATCATAAGGGTATTATATATAATTAAATATAAGGGTGTTGGTAATTACATATAAGGGTATTAAATGTAAGAGTGCACATTTAGTTATAAGGGTATTAAATGTGAGAGTGCACATTTAATTATAAGGGTATTAAATGTGAGAGTGCGCATTTAATTATAAGGGTGTTGGTATTAACATATAAGGGTGTTGGTATTAACATATAAGGGTATTATATATAATTAAATATAAGGGTGTTGGTAATAACATATAAGGGTATTAAATGTGATAGTGCGCATTTAATTATAAGGGTGTTGGTATTAAATCATAAGGGTATTATATATAATTAAATATAAGGGTGTTGGTAATAACATATAAGGGTATTAAATGTAAGAGTGCGCATTTAGTTATAAGGGTTATTATAATATAAGGGTACCACATATGAGTTTGTGTAATTAATCAATTATAAGGGTCTAATAATTCATTATAAGGTGTTGGTTTTGAAATATAAAGGTATCAATGCGCACAACTAATCACAAGGGTGTGTTCTTATATCATATGATGATAGAATTAAATATAAGGGTTTGATTAAATATTAGACTATTGTATTTAATTATATATTCATATAATATAAGGGTGTCTCTTCATGATTATTTGGGTAAATATAAGGGTTTGATTAAATATAAGGGTTTGACTAAATATAAGGGTCTGAATAAATACAAGTCTTTCCATATAAGAGTACAGTAAAATAGGTAAAGTCTTAACATGATTATAAGGGCGTTCTTAATAAATGTGTAATAATATAGTCTAAGTGTGCAATAATGAATTGTAAGATATCTATTAATCCAATAAATAGTAAAGACTGTTATCTGGGGCCATACCACAATGAACTTACCGCATCCCGTCCGATCTGCGCAGTCAAACATTGTAGGGCCGAGTCAGTAGTGCGGTGGGGGACCACGTGTGAATACTCTGGTGCCCCAGGTATATGTTTTTTTTGCATCATAGGACAACAACTTAGTTAAATATCTTTTTTTATACAACCATTCCTTGAAACTACAATCAGAATAAGGTCTAAAGGTGTCAAATATGTTTTACATTGTTATCAAATTCAAATCGCTACTCTAACTTTGTAAAAACACACAAACGCTTAACGCATCAAATATCGATGAACAACCGACTTTTTATTACACATAGAACGAGTTAAGATAAACCAGACTTGTAGGGTATGAAAACATGCACAATGATGTGGAGAGTTTAGAAAAACATTGAAAATTCAAAGTTCATAAACAAGATTTGAAGCTATGAGCAAAACAAAAAATTTTACTTGGGATTTGCTTTTTGCGCGCTCAATAACTCAAGTACCAGTGATGCTACAGATAAACCGTGAACATATATGGAGTCAGGCATATGAGGAGCAACTATCCTGCAATTTTCGGAAAATTGATAACTTTTTTTTTTTTGGTCAAAAGTGTAGTGAGGTGTAGTTATTTTCATAGTGTGGTGTGGTAAATGTCAAATTGACTTATTTGAGTAGTGTAGTGTAATGAATTTCATTTTTGAGTGTTGTGTAGTGTTTTTATTTTAATGATGGTGTGTGGTGAATTTCAAGTTTGTAGTGTATTTGATGTGTTTGATTAGTGTAGTGTAGTGAATTTCATTTTTGAGTGTTGTGTAGTGTTTTTATTTTAATGATGTTGTGTAGTGAATTTCAAGTTTGTAGCGTGTTTGATTTGTTTTATTAGTGTAGTGTAATGAATTTCATTTTTGAGTGTTGTGTAGTGTTTTTATTTTAATGATGTTGTGTAGTGAATTTCAAGTGTGTAGTGTGTTTGATTTGTTTTATTAGTGTAGTGTAATGAATTTCATTTTTGAGTGTTGTGTAGTGTTTTTATTTTAATGATGTTGTGTAGTGAATAAAGTGTAGTGTGATTCATTTAATTTATAAGGGTTGAATTTCAAATTTAACTCTCACACGCGCATTTCCTGGCCCTGTTTTGGCCCTGGTTGACACAAACAGGGCCAAAATGCCCAGTCTGGATGAAATTTCAATAATTACCCCTGATGTCCCACTTTGGGTCAAAAATAAAGGCAGATCAGGTTCCTGACTACCTGCACTGCCAACATAGATGCCTCGGGTTGCGGAATCCGAGGCATCATCGGAGGTAAAACCTCGGACAAGGTCTGTTGGAGGTTTTTGTCCAAGGTAATCTTCTGCGCTGGG
>NW_006768790.1:10269-12872 GCF_000204055.1 Melampsora larici-populina 98AG31
ATACCTCGGATTTTCCAATCCAAGGTAAATATGTTGGCGGTGCTATATGGGAGTGAGGCTGAAAGGGTAAAGCCAAGTAAATCACACCAGATCTGTTACAAGCCTGTAGCATAGGGGGGTTGGACTCTACACCTGGGAAATGTTTTATAACACTTTTGAAGTGCGGATTCAACCACTCAACACCATTTTCCCGGATGACACTCGACATATCAATAAAATACGTTGTTTTAGTCTGTTTAAAGGGTAAATCTGGCATTTTTTTTACGCACCGCCCCCGCAGTCCGGCAACGTCAAAATGGGTGATTCCGCTATTGATAGTGTGTTGGGCTCGGGCTCGGGAAATGAAAAAGTGTTATGATCATTCATTAATAATTGGTGTCCCGAAAGAATAGCAGTCCGAAATGAATCTCAATCAGTGTTTTGAGTAAAATAGTGATGATACTGTCGTGTATAGCTTGTAAGCGCAGAATTAAGAGTACTTGCGGAGCAATCTGCTGAGAAAATTAATTCACCCACGTTTGCCCTGGCTTACGTACATCACTCGCAGAAAATGATAAATGGGCGAAATTTCTTATCCGATGCTGGTTTGATTTAGTGATCAGTGTCATGAAAGAATAAGGTCCGAAATGAAGATCGAACAGTATTTCGAATGAAATAGTGATGATGCTGTTGTTTATAGCTTGTAAGCGCAGAATTAAGAGTCCTCGTGGAGAAATCCGCTGAGAAAATTAGTTCCCCCACGTTTGCCCTGGCTTTACGCACATCTCTATCAGAAATTGAAGAAAAGGGCAAAATTTCTTATCAGATGCTAATTGGAATACCTTGAACAGACTACCAATCATTTTAATTGGTGTCCAACCTTACTGGGAGCAATCCCTTTTTTAGACTATCAAGCGTTCTTGATGTCGAACATACCCACCTTCTACGGATGACTTTGTCATTCCGAACCCTGTATACCTTTCTATTTATAAAGAAAGGCTGTGAGTGCGAACTGCCGGCGTAAAAGCGTTGATAATGATAACCTACCACGGCGTAAGGAGTAGTCACCACCCCGCAAAGTACCACTCACAGACACCTCCTTGAACAACTCATTTTCGAAAAATGCGGATTGTTCACATTCCGGTTAAAGATACGGATGCAAATATCCTTGGTCTTGACACCATTCTTCTGTTGTTCATAATATGAACAATTGGGTGTGCGAAAAGCCGGGTAATAAGTTGTTGATAATGATAACCTACCACGGCGTAAGGAGTAGTCAATCACCCCGCAGAGTACCACACCCAGCTTCTGAAAACATCCTGCGGATGTTGTGAGTGCGCAATATGCGCTCTTATACCTTCTCTAACCTTCAAACTTCCGAACTCCGGATAGTTGTGTGCGTGAAAAGCCGGTGTAATAAGTTGTTGATAATGATAACCTACCACGGGGTAAGGAGTAGTCAACCACCCCGCAGAGTATCGCCCACACCCACTTCACATGTCATAAATGTTGCAGGAATGCGCATAACATTCCAAACACCTACCTCATCCTCCAGACTTCCGAACTCCGGAATAGTTGTGTGTGTGAAAAGCCGGTGTAATAAGTTGTTGATAATGATAACCTACCACGAGGTAAGGAGTAGTCAATCACCCCGCAGAGTACCACCCACATCGACTTCACATATTATAAATGTTGCAGGAATGCGTATAACATTCCAAAAACCTACCTCAACCCCCAAACTTACGAACTCCGGATAGTTGTGCGTGTGAACGCCGGTGTAATAAGCTGTTGATAATGATAACCTACCACGGTGTAAGGAGTAGTCAACCACCCCGCAAAGACCGCTCACACCCACTCAACATGATATAAATGTCTCAGGAATGCGCATAGCATTCCAAACACCTACCTCAACCTTCAAACTTCTGAACTTTGGATAGTTGTGCGTGTGAAAAGCTGGTGTAATAAGTTGTTGATAATGATAACCTACCTCAAGGTAAGGAGCAGTCAACCACCCTGCAGAGTACCACCCACACCCCACTTCACATATTATAAATGTCTCAGGAATGCACATAACATTCCAAACACCTACCTCAACCTCCAAACTTCTGAACTCCAGACAGTTGTGTGCGCAAAAAAAGCTGGCGTAAAGTGTTGATAATGATAACCTACCACGGCGTAAGGAGTAGTTAACCACCCAGCAAAGTACCGCTCACACCCACTTCACATAATATAAATGTTATGAGTAAGTGCATAGCATTTCAAACACCTACTTAAACCTCCAGACTTCTGCATCACAGAAAGTTGTGTGCGAGAAGAAGCTGGCGTAAAGTGTTGGTAATGATAACCTACCACAGGTAGGGAGTAGTCAACCACCCAGCAAAGTATCGCCCGCACCCACTTGACATATTATAAATGTTTCAGGATGCGTATATCATCCCAAATACCTACCTCTGCCTCCAGACTTCTGAACTCCAGAAAGTTGTGCGCGCGAAAACGCCGGCGTAAAGTGTTGATGAAGATGACTTACCACACGTAAGGCGTAGTCAACCACCCCGCAAAGTACCGCCCACACCCACTTACCATGTTGTACATGTTACAGGAATGCGCATAACATTCCAAACACC
>NW_006768790.1:13147-28119 GCF_000204055.1 Melampsora larici-populina 98AG31
GCCCAAAAATTCCATCTCGTTATGGTAATCCATATTTCCCCACGCATGGTTCACATGTTATCATTCAACTATTAACCCTCTTGGACAAAGTTCATAACTCCTCAACAAGCCCCTGAGTTCCCTTTGAACTCCAAACCAAACAGAATATTCAAAAATTCCTTCTCCACACTGGTGAATTCTGCGCGCTGCGCAGGGGACTCATAGTCCCTTCAATTCGTTACAACCCTTATGCCCCTATGCCCCTATGCCCCACCTTCTTATTTTGGTAGGCACCGCCACATAGGCTAACTCATAATAGATATGTGGAACTGTAACCAAAATATCCCTCCTCTGTCATTTTAAGACATGACTTATCCTACCAAACAGTGACCTCTTGGACTCACCTTTGGTGCTAAACTATATACCACACCCCCATTGTGTACACTCACCATTGAAAACACTCCAGGTGTCCCCAAAACCAGGTCAAAGATAGCAGTGAAGACTCCATGTTATCATTTTCTCCAAAGAACAACCATATTTTTTCTTTGACAAGCCTCTCTGGGTTACCACCTGGATCATCAGACCCCCCTTCAGGTCTTCTTTCTTATCACATATGCACCTACAGGCTAGACCTAATACCTTACGAGTCAGCCCGCTTGTAATATTTTACATTACATATCCAGTTTGAACCAATACTACAATAACCTATTTGTTCTCCACCCAAATTAACATAATGTGTCCAAATACCCTTTTTGTATGACTATTACATCCCTAGGAGGTCTTTATCATGTATGAAACTAACCTATAGACCTTAAATACCCCAAGGTCTACCACTTAGTCCCTAAGTATACACATATTCCTTGAATACATACCTTCTCACCCATGGTTTGAACCAGTGACCTCCATCTATAGGCATTATGCTTAAACATAAACCTCATTACCGCAAGAAATTAAATGACAGTGACGATGTCCAAATCGATCTACAACCACGTCCTTGGATGTACCGGGGGATGTTTGGATCGAGAAAGGTTAGAGACCTCGTGGGGAAGTGTGGTATCAGCCGCCGGTACTTGGCTTTTGACGGGGGTGTCCGGGAGCGGCGGGGGGAGTGAGGGGTAGAGGTGATGGCTGGGGAGACGTGACGGGGGTTACGCGGACGCGAGGGGGGGGGGGCAGGGAGGGGGGCGGGGAGGTGGCGGGGGGATAGCCGTCCAAGTGCGTGGGACTCTCTGGACACAAGATGACGTGCAGATACACACGGAAGGAACGGAAAATGTGTCAATGAAGAGTGAATTTCAAGACAGGAATCTTCAGGAAAGAAAAACAAGGAAAGTGACAATCACAAAGAGAGACGCAGCACATGACGATAGGAAGGAAAAACAAGGATGGTGCAATCACAATCAGGAAGAAGATAAACATGAATGTCACCGGCTTCAAAATTGAACGCTTTTGGTTGCTTCGTTTTGTCGACCAATTTTACGGGACTGTAATAAGGGCAGGATCAGAATGAGAAGGTTGTATGAAGATGAACGAAACAAATTAGCAATCATGTAGATTCTCAAAAAATTGTTGAAAGTGAGATTGAAATGAAAGTTGAATCGAGTGAGCCTCGAAAATGATAGCCAGCTGAGTTGAGGACGAGAATTTTATTGCAAAGACTGCCTGTGAGGGTTACTACAAAGGACATGCAATCAGTTTCTTCTTGTGAAGATTCACCAAAAAGCAGAGGGAAATGAAAGTGGCTCGCAATATCACACTTACTTGTTGACAACGTATCAAAATCTACATTGTTTTTTAGGACGGCCAGAGTCAAGAGCATCCGTAATTGATCGTTCCAGCCTTTTTGAAGCCTCCTCAATATCTTTCATGGTAACTGGGCTAACTTGGTTGGCAAGTCGAGTAATTGCCTTGCCTGATAGGCATCTCTGGATGCGATTGACTGTTGCACGTGTGGATTTGACCAAAGGTAAGGTGAAATCGGTATGAGTCAGTGTTTCAGTCAGTGTTTCTGAGAGGCACTGAGAGCGACCCGAATTGCTAGTTTCAGGTAGAGAGGAACTGCTTTCTGCATGTGGCTGGTTAATCTGTTGGTCTGAGTGAACTACCGAGCCACCATCCGAGACATCCTTATGATCGGGTTCTAAAACGTACATCTCCAGGTCAAGAATTTGACACATCTTTTTCATGTGAAGACAGGGCTGCCCGAGATGCTGAAAAACATCACAAGTACACTCAGTCACCAATTTGCGGCCATTGAGAAGCTTGCATGTGATGACTGGCATTTGAGAGTGTGGAGGCGAGCAAGTGTTATCTGTATCTAAGACAATTGGTATCCCCAATCGGTTAGAGACCTTGAGCATATGAGAACAAGGTCTGTTGGTGAGTTTAAAGCTGGGACATAGACAAGAAGTAACAGCTTGTTCTTCTACATTGACTGAACACATAACTGAGGCTTCAATTGTAGAACCAAACCAGGAGTCGGGTGGCCCGTCAGGTGAAGACTCAGTGAGGTGGGCTTCAATCATCGTGTTTGGGATGCCATCGGCCTCTTCAGCAGGGATCGCCTCAACCAAGCTTTCGATATCACTAGTGGTGGGAGTAGGATTCGATACCGTAGTTGATTGAACTTCCGGGGTCAGGCCCTTTGGCCAGGCTTGTGGAAGGTCGTGTGCGAGATGGGGATATTTGGACCGGATGTGCGCTGCATAGGTCCGGTCAATATTGACATTTCCATAAGGGCCGCTGAGCCAGTCCACTTTGAAGATCGAACTAGGGTCCTCAACCACGGTCATCTTGAAGTTGATCGAGATCAAGTACATATGCTTGCATGCGAGTTTCCCTTTCAAAAAACTCTCGCAGTTACAATTCAGAACCTGAGCTTTTGAATGACCTTGAGATGGTTTTATATTGATGAGATAGGTCCGTCGTGATGGGTTTGAGAGGGAGTCCATAAGATAAAATTCCGGATAGCAAACAAGTCGGACCCCAAGGGTACGGAGGTCATCTAAAGAATACGCCATTGCAAGACACTTCGAGATCTGTTGAGCTTTATTTGTACGTTGCTTTTCAAAACCCAGGATGACCTTTGAAGAAGCAATTCGAAAGTCGGGTTCGACTTCTCTCATGAGGATAAATATGACATTATCGGGTCGGAGACGAGTGTGACGAGGAAGGTAGACGACTTTGAAGATACGATGCCATACCTCAGTATAGTTGTTGGTATGTATTCCTTGATTATTCGGATGCGCGTATGATCTGGCCCACCGATGCACATGCTTCATCCAAAAAGTGCGAACGTAGTTGACAAACTGTGGTTGAATGTATACCCACTTCGCCACAAATTGATTGAATTCAGCTTCAGGAGAAACTGCGTAAGCGATTTTGATGAAATCCACCAGAAGATCCTCAGCAAGTCGTTTACCAGCCTATAGCAAAAGCCCGAATACATCAGTATCAAATACTAACTCCACAATTGGAAAGGAAAGGGATGGATTTCAAGACAGGGATACTAACCAACTCCATGGTTTTTTTACGAGCAGCACGGAGCACGTGAAAAAAACACCAAGACAACTGTGGTGGGTTATCAGTGTCTGAATAAGCCTCAGAGATTGCCCCAGCCAAAGCCGGGCAACAATCGGTCATAAAGACCTTCGGATGAAACTTGTGCTCTTGTCGTAGCCACAAGAGCACATCACTAATTGTAGGACTGATACAAATGTAAAAAGCAGATAAAATTAGTTAGCATGGCCTGATCGAGAAAAAGCATGAGATGATATAGGAAAAGCTCACGATTTTTCATTCGAGGTTAAAAACCAAACAACAGGGACCCCTTTTCCAGTTACAGGGCTACGAACAACAATGGTGAAAAGAGAAAGTTTGATGTCGCTAAAGTCCTTTCGGAAGTTGTTTGTAGTATTATGTGTAGAGTCGAGGCATACAATTTCACCACCATAAGCTTGTAGTTGTTCTTTTTGCCAGGGTGAAAAAAAACAAAAACTGATCAAGCCTTTATCTTCTAGAAAGGAGTCCTTAACATGCCACCCATTTTCTCGAAGTTTTTTCCCCCAGGCCTGGAGTGATCTGTAAGGGTTTGTATCCAGATGAACGAGTTTGTCGGCTCGTTTGTGAATCATGTTTTGGACAGTCTGATAGTCGATGTTGACCAGCTCAGGAATGTATGTAGAGTTTCCGAGATCGTCCTAATCACAAAAGCATCAATGCCAGAGTGAGTCAGAGAAGGCGACAGTCAAAAAATGAGATAGACCTACGCTGAACAAATCGGGGGACATGAGCAGTTTCTTGATACCAGGCCAAGTCATTCCAGCCAACACCCGTTCAGACAACCACTCTTTCACAGGAGCTGCTAGCCGCATCCGCTTCATGTCGGCCACGCTGTAAGGCTCGTGATTTGCATGTTGCCAATACCAAGACAGCTCATAAAGTCCGTTGTCGATTCTCTTCTTGATGGTGAATCTTGCAGGGCATCCGACTTTCATTGAGGGTTGTGATTTTCGCTTCACTTTTGGCTTTGGCAAGACAGCTGTGAGACAGTTTCCAGCTAGATGGCCTATGAACTCGGGAGTGGAGAGGGTGGGTGTGTTGGTATTGGTCTTGGTTCTAGGTTGACCAGCACATGGACATTTAAAGGTCCAAGTGTCCTCGTGTATTCGTTTTGGACCACACTTCTTCTTCGACGATGCAGCTTCTTGTACCTTATCTTCCTCTGAAGACACTCGCTTGCGGCCATTGTTTCTCTTAACATCTGCTACCCAATTGATTGTAGTGCGCATAGCTGCAACAAAGTCCTCACGAATATTGGCGACATCTGGTAACGTGTGGCGTAAAGGTAATGATGGAAAAACAGGTGGAGATTCAGTAATGTTTCGGACCAGTCGCAGTGAGTCGGTTGGCAAATCGGAGCCACAAGGGATAGGTACGTAGTGGATGAATGGTAAAGGTACGATGTCATAGATATCATTGAGCAAAGGGTACTGCTCCGAGTCGATTATCTTGAGACTGCGTCCGTTTGTAATGCATTCGCCTTCAAAAGAGTCCATGTCGACGATTTGAGGTTGTACAAAAGGTCTTGATGCCATTTCGAAAGGCAGATTTGATTATTTGAATAGATAGTAAGATGATTTGAGTGATAGTAAGAAACTTTTGGTGCACAACTTGCAGGAATAGCGTACGTGATGATTGATCAAAGGACAGAGAGAGGAGATGCGCTCTGACGAATACGATGAAGGACAAACCATTGGTCCCAAGAGCCATTGCACCAACAGTGTTCATGCTGTCGAGTGTCCACGGTGAAAACATTCCACAACAAGTTGACAATGTCATGGTTAGGTGGAAACATTTACAAGCCTTTGAGCGTATTGGCCAGAGTGGAAACATCTTTCATCAATGACAAAAGAAAATCCATACAATGTTGGTTATCATTTTCGGTATAACCAGCCAATGATCCTCGTGTCTGAAGCTCTGAAGCCTCACCAACAGAGCGGCGTGATTTGCGTCGATTCAGTCCTTTGAGACAGTTCTGATGTGTCCAAATCATGATTGCTCGCATATACTCCCATGGACAGCTATCTGATTGGAAAACGAGAGCAGGCCACTGAGTGCGATGAAACTTTCAAGCCGCTTGAAATTATCATTTTCACATTCTTATGAAATGACAGCGATGTGTCTACAATTTCTGTGTATCATCCTCATATGAAGGTCATTATGTACAAAACAACCCGCATCGTAATCCCAAACCCATCAACCAACCACCTAAGGCAATCATAACAAATTGTAACCAATCCTATGAGTGCAAGTCAGCTTGCGTCTAGACAATGTCTTGGAAACTCAGAATGAACATAGCAGGAAAAAATTGCCCTTACCGAGCCTAACACGTCTAAATCCAAAAGGCCAGCAATCCTAATGAACCGAACCTGTCCTAACCCAACCCTAATTCCTCACCAGTTGAAAAATCCCTAACAAAGCCTAAAAAAGCCCAAACAAACCCATGAGATGCAATTAGCTTGTGTCTGCTTTGTCTTGGAATCACAGAATCGATGTGATGAAAAATGCCATAATCCACTAACCCTAATGCCTGAAAGCCACCATTCCTAACCGCTTCTAACTGATCCTACCCGCTCCTAACTGACCCAGCCCGCTCCTGACCAATCCTAACCTCCTAACCTCCTACCTAACGTCCTAACCGCCTAATCCCAACATCCTAACCTCCTAATCTTAACCTTCTAACCTCCTAATCCTAACCTCCTGATCCTAACCGCCTAACCTCCTAACCTCCTAATCCTAACCTCCTAACCCTAACTTCCTAATCCTAACCTCCTAACCTCCTAACCCTAACAACACCTAATCAAACCTAAACAACTCTATGAAAGGAAATTAGCTTGTGTCTACCAGGTCTTGAGATTAAACAAAGGACGTGATATAAAAAAAACTGCCCTAACCTCCTAAGCCCTAACCCCTAAGCCCTAAGCCCTAACCCTAACCACCTAACCCTAACCACCCTAACGCCTAACCTAATGCCCAACCGCCTGAAGCCTCATCAGTCCTAACGAGTGTTGAAAATTCCTAACAAATCAAACATTGATGTCAGATTTGTCATAGGAATTATAATAAGCTGACTTTTGAAGCGAAGACTTACAGATTCGACATATTCAACGTGAATTATGCTTGGTGCGTATCAAGCAATCGCTAGTTTGAGAAGTGTCATGACGGAGTGACAGGGAGTGACTCTTGAATCGGCAAGTTAGTTTGAAAAGTGGCATGACGGAGTGACTCTTGAATCGGAAAGTTCGTTTGAGAAGTGTCATGACGAGGTGAGTCTTGAATCGGGAACTCACTTTGAGAAGTGTCATGTCGAAGTGACTCTTGAATCGGAAAGTTGAGGTTGACGTGAGTGGTTTGTGTCGACAGGTTCTCAATCAACGCACCGAATGATATTGGGACCTGTCACCACGGGATGTCACTGAAACAACCCGCCATCGCTACACAGCCGGTCATTGACGGACACCTGCCCCGTCGGAAGCTCCGTGTGCCTAGATCCGTGAAAAATGCACGGGGACAAACTTCGAAACGAGGACATTTCACTCCACTTATGTCCGCGCTTGTCGTCTTAACCTCCGTCCAAGCGTCAGTTGCTTCCGTGACGAATACGTTCCCCTTAATTACACGCATATTGTGACCTGTTGTATAATATCAGGCCTCATTACCCGTGGTTGGAACCAAGTACCTCCCTGTATAAGCATTATGCTGAAAGATGAACCTCACTACCCGTGATTGGAACTAGCTACCTCCCTCTATAAGCATTTTGCTTAGACATGTACCTCACTACCCGTGGTTGGAACCCACTACCTCCTTATATAAGCGTTATGCTTCAATACTAACATGTTCTGGCTGTGACTTGAACCCACTACCTCTGACCCAGGGCTTCTGCCCGGGGGGCCAAGTACCCGGACTCACGGTACACAGTGTTACACACCCTTGTTTTTGTGTAAAACCTAACAAACCCTAATGAGGAGGATTATCACCTCCTTTAACGTATGTACCGGGTACTACTCCTCAAACTTAGTTTACAGGTCATAAGGACCTGTCACAAACCTGAAACCCGCCACAGGGCTCCTACCAGGACCAACACGCCTTATACACCTCAGCAGAACACTGATATGTTCTCGAATCTTCCACAGGACCCTTCTGCCACCAACCACGTCATCTATCAGCTTATGACCACCTTCAACTCCGATCGAAGCACCCACTCACCACTCTATAAGATGATCAACATCACTCTTACCAGCTTATCTTCCATCAATCACATCAGGAAATCAACTGAAGACTCCTCTAGATAGCCTCACACCTTAATGATAACCTCGTAACTTCATACCACTTGGTTTCTAAACCATCTATGCCACCTAGGATCACTAAACCACCTCTCAAACTCTTCCGTCCGATCCTACACAAGATTCACCTTGCTCACACTCATCTACCAGACTCCAGATGCTCATTTTGATCACGATTAGATCACGAATCACTCTATGTTTATTCAAATAACTCACCCACCTTCACTTCTAAGAAACGCTCTCAAGATCCTCTATCGAATCTCAGCTTTACTTCAAGATTCTTCATCACCAACCTGGACCCTTTACACCTGCTTAAACTCAATTGATCTCATTGATTACTCACCTCAGCTTTCTTCACCAGCCTCTCAAGATTCAGATACCTTTGAAACTCAATCATATACACCTCAAATACATATCTTGCCTTGTCCTGATCACTCACCTTCATCTAATATCCTCACATCGAGATCTTACACCTTGAGCTCACTTCACTTGAAGCTCTTAGCCCTCCCACAACTCTTTCAGATACTCGGATCACTTATCTCAGGTGTAGATCAGTATCACACATTCCTCAACACCTTGTTTACCATGGATACCTCTCTGAAGTCGATCGAATAGGATCTATCATGACCTTGAGTACCTATATAAGGACTCTTCCTTGACAGCCTTTCAACTTCTAAACCACTATCAACCTCACAAAACTCGTATGAACGAGTTTGTACCTTGTCTCAGAATCTGTTTCGTTGCGAATTGGGTGTTGCTCAAGTTGATTTGTTAACACAATTCCTTTCCAATTACTTTACCTTTGAACTTGCTCTTTAGAAAACTTGTGCAGACACCTTTCAAACTTCCTATACAATCTTACTTGAGTATACCACCTCTGCTTGAACTTTCTCTAAGCTCAATCAACATCAGGTCAGTTTCTGTACCTCCTCTCTGTTCAACTTCATCTATAAGACGTACCTCTTATGACTTTGAATCTGAGACCATGTGTTCTAACCTTTCAGACGATTCAAATTGAATCATCTACCTCTCCTACAGCTTTTTACCAGCTCTAACCAAGAAAAGAAACACCTGTAAGCTTCTTTTTGTCACGATCCTTTGTCAGGTTGGTGTATACTGACTTTGGTCATTTGGTATAGGGCTCAAATGGCTCCATCCACTCCTGCTTCTCGACGAGGATCAGCCCTCAAGAACTCTGGGTCTTCCAAGAAGAACAGCCCTCACGTCACCCCCTCTGGTCACCTACCACGTAAGGTAGCCCGGCTCTCGGCCTCTACCAGCTCCAACATGATGGCTGTCGATGAACCAACCACCTCTAGTCAGCCTACCCTCATGGACGACAAGCCTATGGGTCCACCTAATACCCAAATCATGGCCTCTTCTGCTGAAGATCCCTCCCAAGCAACCACTGTGCCTGCTGATCCTCCTGTCGATCCTCCTGCTAGCTCAGTCTCTGTTGCTAATCCCTCTAAGCGTCCTTTACCTAGCTCTGACCTCTCTGAGACTGGTTCTGACTCAGACTCAACTGCCTCATCCGACAATGGGATCTCTGAGGATGAGATTGAACAACCTGCTCCTCCTACCAGCGCGCCTGTTGTGCCTCGAGTCATCGACGACGAAGTCGAGATCACTGGTGGAACCTTGCCTACCATTCAAGGTATTCCTATTGTGGAAAAACCCTACCGTAAGTTGCTAACTACGAGTTCTTCTTTTGTGATTTATGCTAATCACATATGTTGCTATCTTTTATTGTAGCCTCACCTGGACACCTCATCCTACGCACGCCTAATCCAGCTGAGGACACGGCTAAGTATGCGCTAGCTCCCACTTCTAATCTTCCGTATGAAGTCCGCTTATGGTGGAACCATTACCACCTTGACTTTGTCACCTCTGCCGACAATCAACTCTGGGCCATGGTGGTTCTTCTTGGAGACTTCAAATGTCAACTTGCTCCATTCGAGGTGATCTCTGAACTCCTCTCTCCCTATGTCAATCACGTCTCCCAAGTTGTTGGCCCTGGCAACAACCGCTTCTTTGTGGTGAGATTTTGATCCAGCACGACCAGAACTCGCTTAACTCGTAAGCAAGATCAGTTTGAGCGAGGTGTCTTTGTTCAACAATCTGGAAGCGTCAAGTCTGCTGTCCTCCTCTACGGTTTGGATCATGTCTCGACCTCAACCCCTCGTATGTCTAGCCTTCTCCTCCAAGTGACTGGCCTACCCTTCCACCTTCACCATTGTGTCATCATGAAGGAAGTCTACGGTTCTTTATGGAGCCAACCTGCCAATGATCACCTCTCCATCATTGAAATCCGCGAGCTCTCCTCCCGCCCTCTCTTCACCTATCAAGGAGGTAGAGTCTTTGAAGTGGTCTTCAGACCTGAAGCAATCCCACATTGGTTTCAACACTTGTCTCTCAAGGATAAGTACTTACCTATGGCTGGTTGGGACGCTCGAGGACGCCAAACTCCTCAAATCTTCAACTCTCACTGGAAGTATCTTCCCTCCTGTCCTAACTGTATGGCCTCTGCTCCTGATGCAGGTCATTGTCCCTTCTGCGGTTACATCACTATCCGTGACGCCTTGTGGTTGAGACACACTCTCAATCGTTCCTCTTCCGCTCCTTCTACCTCTGGAGTGACTCCTACTCCTCAAGTTACTGTCACAACTGTCTCTGAGAACCTTGTACCCACCACCATCGAACGATTGGGTTCCTTCACTCGTCAAACTTGAAGTCTATCAGGCTGCTCTTGATTGTAAGTCTATACAATCTTACCTACCTTAACCTTTTGAACTACTACTGACAGTGTTCACACTCTATTACTTCTATCGATGCTCTTTCAATCAAACGCATCTACCTCAAGACTTCTCACCTTCACCAAAAAGAAAGATTGTCTCCCTCTTCAAAATGGTCTAAGTCTTCTAATAGGTTGTTTTCCAAACCTTCTTTTCCTCATGCCTTAACCTTGTGTGCGTTTCATCCTGCTTCCGTTTATTGCTAAGCTTACCTTATAAAAAAGAAAAACCTTCAAAACAATTTCTTATTGTTGTAGCTCGTTCTTGACCTGTCTTCTTGATCTCTTTCCTACCAAAGACTTGAAGTCTTTTCTCTTATCCTGCGGATATCTACTTGTGCGCTCTTGAATTGTCCTATGCCCTCCTTTTGTTAAGTCTTCTGTCTTATCTCAAACCTGCTGCTCTATACATGTATGTGCGCTCAAACAAATGTTGTCCTGGCTATGTTTCCTTCTTTACTTTATCAAAGTCTACTGCCTGGAGCTATCAATGTCTCCAATGTAAATAAGACATCAAAATTGGTTTATCTTAACACCTTCACGTGCCACTTGTGAGAAAACGTGCCTTGCTTGAACTTGAGTTTAAGAAATACCTCCACCAAACTTGACCTTAATAAGTCTTTGCCTTTGAGATGAAAAAGAAAACAACTCTACATCTTCCTTATATATAAACTTGTTAATAACCTTTACAAAACTTGTTCATATACAAAATGTATCTTCTCCCTAGAAAGACTTTACGCATTTGAGCCTACTCCTTGATACAAATCACGCCTAATGACTTGCAACAAGTTAAAAAGACTATGACGTGGACAAAGACACATACCTCAGCGCTTACATAGACCAATAGGTAAACCTTTGTAATTAAAGTATCAGTACTTGTAACATACTCTACCTTTACGTATGGAGTAAAATTACGTAACCCTATGTGAAACCTACAACTAACACGGGTTTCCTTCGAAATTTGTCAATCTACGCAAGTTAAACCTAACACACTTTGCCTATATAAAGTAACACCTGCGGTGCAAGAGGACGTCACTTCTCAACACTACTCTGGATACTCATTCATCCGCAAACCTTCCACTCAAGAACCTCACGACTTGAAGAGTCATACCCTTCTTCCGCACAAATCAACAAGTGGACACCTTCAAGTTGATGTCTATTGCAAACACTCATACTTATACCTCAAAAGGTAAAATGCGCATAGAGGTATCATACACCTCAACTTCTCCACGTGTGGCGCATACTTCCCGTATCACTCAACTCAAGAACCTCACGACTTGAAGAATCATACCCCTCTTTCACGCAACACAACATGTGGGAACCATCATGTTAATGTTTATCTCAACGGCGTAAACTCACACCTCGACGGGTGAAGTGCTCATAGACGTATTCCACCTGGTACACGTCAACTTCTACACCTCCGGAAAAAACTTCCCGTACCACATATGTTGGCAACATGTCACATCCTACAAGTGGGAACTTATAGTGACCTGCGCGACCTTGCATGAAACCATCATGCTCACTAGTAGGATGTTTATGACCACATTCCACTACTCCTCCTCTCACCTCGGCAGAGATCTTCTCACGGACTTTTTGCCGGGATTAACCGTCCCACATAATCCCGTGCCCTTATGGTGTCTTGACGCCACATAGAGATGCGCCGTGCATCTCGAAAAGCCGTGAGAGGGCTCTAAACATCTTACTCAAATGCAACAATGAAAGAAACATCCTTTAACTACTGTTGTCCGGGATTGGGTGAAATGGGCCCCGGCCCCGAGAAGGTTGTGGAGGGACCTGTCTCGTACTGCGAATTACCTCCGCCAGAAGAGGTCTGTCCGTCAAGGGGCACTTCTGGGACTAAAGTGACTGCGGGAATCAAACCTCCTTGCTCCCTGAAGGAGGATGTGTCAATGAATAATGTTACTTTGGGGGTTGGTCTTACTTTGGCTCCCCAGGAAGAAAGACCAACTACAGCTACTGGCGGACCTAGCCGATGCACTTATGTGATCGATACCTCAAGACTTGAAAGTCTTCCTCATGTCGAAGTCAATACTAATGCTTCATCACACCTTAAAAGACGTACTGGTCTTCCACCTCTGGGTACTAACGCCCAAACTCATACCACCCTTGAAAAGGGGAAATCAAAGGCACCCAATGCCTACAACTTTGCTACTGCCAAACGTACGCAGGTAGTAGACGAGTCCACCGACATCTTCGAACGAAGAGTTCCTAAACCTAAAGAGGATACCATTATACAGAATGGTCAAACCTACCGCAAGTTTCCGTCCAAGACGGATATCAAGCTCACCGGCAAGCAGATGCGTGACCGCCGCCTCCTTAAGAAGACTCAGAAAGAGATCTCAGAAAGAAAACAAAGTCGGATTGATACCCACTATGAACACCACACCATCAGACAAATTAAAAAGAGACGTCTTTACATCCAAAGTGACATTGGAAATATCCTCCGTCACGCTGACCAACCTCCGCCTGATACGGAAGGACCTCCTACCACTCAAAGTGGAATCCCAAACAACCAAAGTGTTGCGCCATCAAAGGATGCGAATACGCATCCTACTCACGACTTGCGGGAATTCAACTCCGGGATGCTCACCACTAACGCCCTGGTTACTAAACTGAAAACCAAAACTGCTACCTCCTCTCGCAATAAAGGAAAAACCTATTCACGCTCCCATAAAGCAAATCACACCTCCGGACAAAATGATGTGTCTTCCCAAACTAGTGATGCCTCATCCACCACAGGTCAACAAACTCAAGGAAGCACTCAAACTCAGAGTGCTGCCTCTGCAACAGGAGAGTCAAATAGACCCTCCTACGTCTCAGTAGTAAAACAAAATCTCACTACGACACCCCAAATACTACAAAGTAACTCCTCCTTGACATGTAAAAAAGGTGTCAAACCGGCAGAGATCAAGTATAATCTCAAACACTCGGTGAAATTCACTCTCAATAACACGGGCAATTGTACCAGTGTTGACGTCTGGACAGTCTTACGGCAATGATTGACTCCTGCCCAGTGCCAGAAAGTGGTGGGCGTCATGAAACGAAGTAATCCGTTTCAACAACGTGCGTTTGACATATGTGTGTCACCCGACATTGCACCTGGTTTCATCAAATTGATGCAGCTCACCCCTTGAGAACGCCCTCCGGGCATCCCCCTGTTCTTCAGCCGAAGTACGAAGAAACCCAAACGAGGTAAAAACACCCACAACTGCTTCAACATAGCAAAATGGCGCGTCAACCTGTACAAGACATATCGTGATGATGTCCCTGGTTTCAAGGTATCCATCAAACCTCCGGAACCTTCCTCTGTACCCACCGGGTATACCTCTCTCCTTGCATGGAATGCCAATGGCTTCAACAAGAAAGCTACCCTGCTCGCATCCCTTGCGGAGCAATTCACCGCCGGTATCATCGTAATTGGTAAACACCGCAGGACCAACATGAGGTACGAACCCAAACTTGAAGGTTACAGAACCTACTCTCACCCTGCCGAGCCTGGCTTCTACGGATTATGCATGATGGTCCGCAATGACATAGGTGCTTATGAAAAGCCTATGCCTGATCCTAGAATACAACACCTTGTTGTCACACACCTTGAGCCTGACAGTCTATGGCATATCTTTGGAGTCTATCTCCAATCTGGTTCCAACAAAGGACAACACCGTAAAACTCAACTTAAGCCTGTTTGGGAAAAAGTCAATGCTCTTCTGGATGAAGACCCAAATTGCAAGATTGCAATTGGAGGAGATTTCAACATGACCTCCATACCCCTTGCTCAGGCTGCGCTGAGACACACTGGCGGACGTATGAGCATTAAAGAATGCTGCGGCTCCAACTTAACACGCCTCGTCAAGAGAGGTCGCCCTAATGACATTGACCACTGGTTGATCTCTCCCGCCTTACAGGATCTCACCTGTAAAACTAAAGTCAGTAGACAAATGTCACTGCAGTACAACGGTGTCAGTGATCATGCCGCCATCAGTATGAAGATTCGTAAGAAATACGAAAAACCTACACCTGCTGCGCTAAAGTGGGATCTCAAACTGTTAAAAGGTCATGCGACAGATATCCTTACTGATGAAGCGTGGAAGACATTTCCCTCATCAGGAACCCTTCAAGAAAAGAATACTGCCTGGATCTCTAACCTCGTAGAGTCCTCCACCAAATGGGGCGCTGTTAAATATGCAAAATCGCCCCGCACTACACACTTTCCTAGAAAAGTGGCCAACCTCATCAAAAACGCCAGAAAGACAAAGGCAATCTACCAGGCGGCCCTGGAGAAACGGACCCCGCTTGACGAACTCAATAACTCACCAACTACGCTGAAAAAGCGA